>NW_028237754.1:0-248545 GCF_034619465.1 Leptosomus discolor
TAAGAGCTTGGGCACACAAGACATAACATCATTTGCTTATCAGTGATAACACTTAAAAACTCAGGGCTAGTGTATCTCTTATCCATGAATAGAGGAGCAGGCACAGAAGGATTGTGACCTAGTTCACAGTGCTCTGAGCAGACAGATAAAGAAGCACAGGGCCACACAGTCAGCCCCTTCACTGAGCTGTTCTATAATGTACTTTTCACTTAGGGAATCCTTTTCTCTGTGCTTCCTGTGCTCTCTTGTCCTAGGTGTGTTACAAACCAGATGGAAAATTCATACCATGAGGGAGAAGATAATACAGGCTTTTCTGCTTCCAGCCGTCCACCCAAAATTACAACTCAGGGACAGGAAAGGGATGACATCATGAAAATGAAAGACCGATACTTCTATAAGCACTAAAAAAAAGGAAAAAGTTATTATTTTATCTGCTCCAATGCATGGTGCAGGCTCAAAAGCCAGAAAGCAAATAAAAAGAAAAAAAAATAATTGCATTTCTAGCTCATAAGTATATATATTTCTTTTCCTTTTTTCCCCCTCCCTTTCTCTTAATCCTGCCAGGAAATTGGGACAAGCTGGAGCCATTCTCGCCTCTCCTCCTTCTACAACACTTTTATCTGCCTGATACAATCTATGTCAGAGCTGCTTAGTCTATGAGGTTGCTTCCTAAGGGACACAGTCACCCCTTTTCTTCAAGTGCAGAAGAGGGGCCTTTCTGCTCACCTTACCATTTGGATGTCCAAATGCGTGTGTCCCCCCCAGAGACACACACATACATGATTCCTTCAGCAGATTCTGCCTCCTCCTTGCATGTCTCTAATGTGAGAGAGGCTAATGCAATATCTCTGACACATCTCAATTCTTCCCCTGAAGCAGCCCAGCAGTACCACCCATAGAAAACACACAGGCAGCAGGGAGCAAGGATTATTCTGGGTGTGACTTCAGTGGTGGAGAAATGCAGTCAAGGTGATTCAGGGAGGAGTAAGTCATGACAGAGTGTCTGCCTGTCTGTCTGTGGCTGATCCTGAAGAGACTTGCGGACATCAGGAAGGTTGTTCAGCACTTCTCACTGTGAAAATCTGCCTTGCAACTTTGGCCAAGTTTAATCATCGGTGTTGTAATTGCCAATGTAATTGGATGTTTTCCCTCAGGCTTATTACCTATATATGCATGTATATGTGTATGTATGTAAATGATTATTTATGCATATATATGTGTTGGGCCAAACATCTTTCTTACTTGCAAGACAGTGACTTGGTGGGACTAAATGCTTAGACTCACAGCATTGATTAGGCAACATGTCATTTCTTCTAATTTACATGACTTAGACTAAGCTATTTAAGTGTTTACCTTAAAATAATTCAAGATGCTACTGGCAATAACTAATGACAGAGAGGGACCTATATAACACCCTATCATTGACAACTTTAATGTCAAAGACAAAATGGCAATTGTTCTTTTGTGAAAGGCATCACTTTCTATGCTAACCATCAGGCATTTGATGTGTAAAGCAGAGATGACTGTGTCAACTAACAACCATGTCATGTTTTATACCTGCAAACATCCACCCAAATTTGCCACATTATTTTAACAAAAAAAACCTGGACTTGATCAATGATCTGTCAAGTTTTCTTAGATTTTATTACCTAAATCTCCACAGACTCATTCCTCCCTGAGCTCAGGTCTCTCACAGCTCCTATGATGACTGTGCTTTTCACATGCATCCCCATCAATCAGTGGTATGTTTCACCTCCTTCCCACACACTCCTCATCCATAGCTGAACGGCACATGTGCTGTCTTCATAGGGAGCACAAACTCAGTAAGATATTCCTGGAAGACCACCACTCAAATGCAGCTGTTACAGTGGAAAAATCATGAAGTAAGAGAGGGACCATGCAGTTCATAATGACCAATAAAGGTAAAAAAGGATAAGGATAAATCTGATACTGAGCTATTCTCTATATACAAGCAAGGTGCACCAGAGGGCAAAGAGCATACTATAAACGACCATGCTGTAAGGCAAGTCCATGAAAGGAGGCCTGAAGCTGGCTGTCCACTCCTCACATGTCAAGCAGTGAACCTCAAAGACCCCTCACTCTAGCAAGTATGCTCAGATAGAACTAAGAGTGTAGTTTGTCTAAACGCAAAGACTAAAAGACAGTTCCCCCTAGTTCTAGTTCCTGCTTGCCTCAAATACTAAAAACTTAGATCTTCTATGCTTGCTGGAAATAAAAACTGTAGTCCTAGTGGGTGAATTGAGCAGTTATTAAAAGGCTTGAGTAACTCTTTCAGAGCACTGATTTATATTTATATAATCCAGACTCACTACTGGAATCCTGCATTGGATTATTTCCTTTGGCCTAAAACCTCCCTTGGTGGTGCATGTTTTGAGCCCTCTGCATTTCTAGTGGTGAGATAGGAACCTTGCAACCCACCATCTGAAGGCATTTAGAAAACGTGTAATAGTCCCAGTGGGCCACAGTGAAGGTGTACTCTTGGCTGACTTACCTCCTCTCCCCAAAGTCACAAGTGAAACTGTCATCTACATTAGGATTTAAGGCTTGGATCTCACCTTGCTTGGATTTGGGAGACGTTGTTCAGATCTGAGCAGCTGCAGAGTGGAGAGAGGGGAACGCTGCCCACCAAAACCAGCACTCAGGAGAGGGGACTCATTCAACAGCAGCACAGGATTGCACAGGATAGAGAGCAGACCAGAGCAGCCACTTTGAACAAATCACCTTCAGAGTAGTTCAGATTTTAGCATATTTCTTGAAAATGTGACCAATAGGCATCTGAAATCCATTAGAACAGAAAAACTGTATTTATGATTCACTTCAGTCTATTTTTGTAAGATTTCTGCACACTACAATTCCCAGTGCACTAACCTGACAGGCTAAAACTCTGATTATGGTCTCTAAACAGACCTTGGCTTCTCTGAGGCTCAGCTAGCTTAACAGAATTACTCAGAGTTTCCTGTCACCTTCAGGTAGAAGGCAAGGACACAGCACAAACCATCTCAGAAGCTGGGTTGTGTTTGTGGCACAGATAACCCTGCCATTGCTGGTTGCAATCACCTAGCTCAGACAAGCTGCTCCGAGTGATACATCTCCTTCCCAGGACCTGGTGCAGAAGAAGGCCATATGTTCACGACTTTCTTGAGATCTACAAAGAATGGATTGCCCTGTGACAAGCTATCCCTGATGTTTGCTCCAGACTACAGATTTCTGTGACTGACTCTGCACTGCCTTCTTAACTTCACCAGAATATACCTCAGTTGCTGGAAATTGCAAATATTTGTTTTACAAACCTCACTGCCTGCAGACCAGACCAGACCAGAGATACCAACCATTGCTGAAACAATGCACAAAGGATTTAAGCTCCTTGCTAAGCAATCCACAACCTTCCCCCTCAAAAGAAGTCATACCTTTACCATATGTGTGTTACGTGTTTCATATAATTTATTGCACACATGGTAAGAATATATCTGACAATATATAAAATGAAATTTTTAAAAGAAGAAAAAAAAAAAAGAATTGGCCCATTGTTCTGCTGCTTAAAATATGGGACACCACACAATATAAGTTAAAATTATAAGAATATGTTGAAAATATTTTATGTCATTCCATGTAATATATTTGAAATACCATGACAGCTGCTATAGGCTGTAATATGTTCCATATTGTCTGATATATTCTAAATGCTTGTGTAATACATTTCATGAAATATATGGCAAACGAAAAAATGAACAAAAATTTTCCCTTTGCTTAAGCTGAGTGCAAATAATAAATAAATATAGTTGTACATTCATGAAAGAAATAAAGAAAAAAACTTGTTTATTCCTAACACCTTTTATGCTCTCATTCATTGACATGTGGGTAAACATGCTTTTATTCATTGCAAAGAAGAATTTCACAGAAACCATGAATTTACCCCGGTACACAAATTGTTCAATTACAGGTTTGAAATGATCCAATGCAGATTATACAAAATACCCGGTGATTTACATAATCAAATGAAAAGAGAAAACAGAATGAAACTAGACAATCAGTCACACTTGCAGAAGCCACTTTACAAATATTTCATTGAAGCCATAAAGCTGTTTGAGGAAAATCATCCTTCACACTGATGCCACAAAAGAGCATCCCTCACCCAAAAGCCCAACCTATTGTTACCAAATCACTGACATATTGTTGTGCTGAAGGACTTAGAATATTATGTTCCATTCCAATGCAAAAATAGAAAACCATAGGATTGAGAAACGGAAAAGATTTATTAGCTTCCCTTTCTTCTCTTTCCTAGCAGCCTAGTCAGGATGATTTCCCATTGTATAAGACACTGAAAAAATTCCCTGTGTTCTTATGCTTGTGGTGCTATACAATGTGAGGGGAGAGAGGAGGACCAACTCCAGACATGGAGAAGGAGGCATCAGAGGAAGGCAGCAATAAGTTCTCTGTGTCCACTGGTGACAGGAGAAGAGTCAAGAGTTTACATTGCCACAGAGGAGGTATAAGCTAGACACTAGGAAAAACTCAAAAGGGACAGGATATCAAACCTCACAGGCACACTACCTGTGGATTCGGAGCACCCGTTTTGTTGAAGGTTTCATGTACCAGGTAGAAAAACACCTATCTGAGGAACTGACACGAGGGAACAGGCTGTGATATCACTGAAGCCTCTTCTTGCTCTGGCCCATTCAGTGATTAGGCAATTATCAAAATGCAGTAACTGCTATGTCAAGAGAATATCTTAGGCAGCTTAATATGCAGAAAGCCATTTTCATAGCCATGGTTTTAGGGTAGGCATGTTATCAACTCTGCTGCATCCAGACATGATGCAGCAAAGCTGCTGGACATGAAAGAAAATAACCACTCCAACCAAGAGGAAAGATAATTTTAAGGCTTATACATTTGGCCAAAATTCAGGTGGTCTTGGCCTACTCCACCCATTTGCTCACTGCTTGCTTGCTTACTGGATTTTTAAACACAGTTCCAGTGTTGCACTACCCCCAGCCTCTACCCAGCTTAACTATCAGCACAGGGACTTTTCTTTATGATGTTGACATGCAGCAGCGGGCAACAGGGCTCTGGATCTGGCTGGCTGTTCTCACACTCCATTGCAACACAGTTGTCCATTTGACCATTCCTCAAGTCCAGCTTTCCTCAAGCCCGTCAGACTTCCTGGGTGTTTTTTAGGAATGTCTGTTAGGTTAAAAATCTGCTACGCATGTGTCTATGGATCAGTAGTTAAACCCACATGTGCGATCCTGAACAAATATGCCCTTCTTGATGCTGAAAATGGACTGCTGTGGGACTGTTGCTACCTGCATCTCTGCAGCCAGAGTCTGAGAGAGTGGCCTATAATGTCTTTGTGCCTCAGTTTCCCTACACATGCCAAAAAATAAGAATGTCTGTGATTCAAGTGGTGAGGTGAAACAGTGGGATTATTTGTTATTTCCTGGTCCAAGACAGAACCACCACCAGTCAGCCACTTATATGCAAAACACTCTAAATGTCTGAAAAAGACATTTTTGCAATGCAGTCAAAATCCAGTGCTTTATTTTATCATGATACAACACACTTTTATGTGCTTATATCTCATGAAAAGTAACAGGGCTTATGCACGTGTTTGAGTGCTTTGTAAGGCAGAGATGGGTTTACGTACATGGGGTGATGATATTTTGGTGATAGCCATTCCCTGTATGTGTTATGATAGAATATTCAGGGTTAAGCAACTTTGAACCAATGCACATTTTAGGGGCTGGAATATACTTATCTGCCCAGTGAGTCATTATTTCCTTGCTGTTAGCTATTAATAACCCTTGGAGGAACTTTTCAAGCTGATAACCATTTCCTATCATTTTTGGCATTTTGAACATGTTTTTATTTTATTTTCCCGTTTCTCCCAGTCTCCCAAAGGCAGCCAGATTCCCAGAACCCTTGTGTAGTAAAGAGATCGCTTCCTGCCCTTCCCCATTCTCCTGCTTTCTCCACCCTTTCCAGGCCAATAAAAGGACTCTAAATTATTGAGATCATCTTTTTCTTTTTTGGTTCCGTTCTGTTTTGTTATTTTTAATGTGGTCAGTTACTTAGTACTTTCTTGTTTTCTGGCCCATACCTTCATCCTCTCAGTAGAGTGGATGTAACATGAACTAGTGAACTTTAAACATTTGGGGCCAGCAATAGCCCTTAAAGCAATATATATTTAATGAAGCAATATATATTTAGTTATATTTACACACACCCCCAACAGTTAGAATTCAAATACTAACTGATAAGAAAGTTTGCCTCTCTAGGTTACTCGAGTGCTGAGTTTGTTAGATCTTGAGATGCCCTTGCCTGTTTATATCAGAAAGGGAGTATATGCAGTGACTGGAAGGACCAGTCCACGAACAGAGTAGAATGGAGTGTGATTTCACTTTGCATTTCCACTTCTAAACTAAGCATGAAAGATGGGGACTACAGTAATCCTCAATACACTTTGTTCCTGCTCAGGATAAGCTTGCTTCTTGGAGCTAACAGTCTTTTACAAAGGGGAATTTCAGCTTGTGGACATGTTCAGAGTAATGAAAAACCTCCACTATTTCACACAGCCTTTGAGAAAACCAGCGATGTCTCATTTGTCTAGAGCAAAAGTGGGAAACATGTTAGCACAGATGCCCCCTGAAAGATGCAAAAAGGGGAGAAGAAGATCTAGAGAGATTATCAGGATTGTGCTTTAAACACATTATACCTCACAGACGTACGATAGAGAGCATGGAGAACAAGACAGGGAAAGCCCGAGACAAAATAACTTCCATATGCAGCCCTTGCCCTGATGCAGCCAGGCCCCTGCTGCTTCTCCAACAGAACATCTCAGCCTCTCAGAGCTCGTTAGGATCTAAAAGAGCGGCATAGACAATAACTGTGTGCCTTAAATCTTGTCCATCTTACAGGCATCTTGTCTCAAGCAATCAAAGGCAGCCTATGCTGGCACGGCCCAGTAATTAGCCGGCTGTGCTTCCAGCTGGTTTGCAGGCACATGGCAAGTTGAACAATAAATAAATCAGATTAGGCTGAAATCTGTTAAGCAAGAGTGGTCCTGGCATTCAAAGCCATTTCTTCAAAGCATTGCAGGTCAGTGCTCAGGTTTTATTTTCCAAAGCCTGTTATCATGGGTATGGCTACACGGTACTTTGCAGACAGACACAAGATCATTTTGGCTGAGATTTGAGTAGGAGCCATGGATTGGCTTTAGACCAGAAGCAACATAACCTCCTGAGAAGGCAGGTATACGAGCTCTGGTTGGCTTGTGGCTGATCCAAGGCCTGAATAGAGCAATCTGCTATCTAAAATTCTGTGGAAGGAATTTTCCTTGCATGACCTGGGGAAATACTTGTGCTCACTTGCAAACCTCACAGCCTCCATCCAAATGAATGTTACCAGTTCTAACTGCTCCATGGGCATTCTTGTCTGCTGCAAAGTGTTTCATCAGGAGCTCAAGGTCTGTGCATGAAAAAACATGGGTTATTTCTTTGTTAAAGTCAAAGACTCATTGCAATTTGTGTGTAATGAGGATAGAGAAGGTAAGATAAATTGAGTCTTTTTTTTTTAATAAATAAAATAATTGTTGCCTATTTCTCTGGCATCTAGGGGTTTAGGACCAAGTGGACAGGAAGCTTTGTCTACATTCCAATTGAGCCGATTCTGCTCTCAGCTCTTTGACATAGCCCTGCCCTTCCTGGAGCAAATGCTTCACCCTGGAGAAGAGCCCCAAACCACTTTCACCCTCTCTCTCCAACAGTTCCTCCAGAAGTCTCTGCCCATGGTTCCTTTTGTCTGCATCTTCCACTAAGGTGAGGAAGGTGTCTGAAATGTCCCAGGTGGGCACATCATTGAGCAGTAAAGGACAGGGAAGACTCTGGAGCATCCAGAGAAAAACAGTGTACAAAGAAGCTCTTAGGGAAACCCAGGGGTTGCATTAAGTGAAAAGGGATGACTTTATTTCTGGAAACACTTGGGAAAGTCTAAGTTATCGCAAAAACCTTTTGACTCTGCTTCTACATAATTTTCACTGTGGTAACATCTTCTGGTCCCAGACCTTGACTTCTTGTGCTCAGCACTGTATCAACATAGCTGAGAAAGCTGGTCTCTGGCCACAGAGCTTACAATGCCATAACACCACAGAAAAAGGGTCAAGCAGCACTGAAGTGAAAGGGATCATAGGCAACCCACCTGACATCTCGATCCTGCTTCCCTTCTAAGCCTGATTGAAGAAGCAAGCAAAATATTTAGAAAGGAAATGTGATGATGAAGGCTGCCTGCCTCTTCACTGACACAGTCCATGAAGGATTGTTTATGTAGCAGTCAAGATGATATTGATCTTAGCCCATATCTCTTATTTTCCTCATGTTTCCTCATGTTTTTTCCATGCAGGCTTCAAGGAAACTCTCACCAAAAATGACTAATTCTCAGCAAGGCTAAATGACAGTGTTACAAAGCAAAGATTTTTCAATGCCCAAGCTGCAGGCAGCTTCCAAGATATTCAATTTCTTTCCCCATACCTCCTGGATGCCTCTTTGCTTTGGAGGAAGAAATCAAGAATCTGCCCACATCAAAACATGCAGTGCACCTTCCCAAGAGAACTCATAGTTAACAGGTTGCTTATAGAAGCACTTTTCAACCTTTTCAGGCTGTGTTTTATCTCCTGGAGTGGATGGATCTTCTTTCCCTGTTCATAGTACTTCACTGGCCAGGCACATTGCTTTAGTTAAGAGTTGTTCTACCCAGTGGGATAAATATCCCCCTTAAAATTATTTTCAGATGGAAATAATGGGTTCTGTCTCACTCTCCCTTACCCCACCCCCATCACCCCTGAGGAATATAGGCTGCATCTAGAGATGGTGAAAATTTGTCATGTTTTTATTTTGTTGGAAATCTGTCAGAAATCCCAACTCCAAGACTTACTTTTTTTCCATAAAAAAAACCCCACGTCTTTTGTTTTTACCATCAAAACAAACAAACAAACAAAATAGTTTCCTTGGAGGAGGGAAGGTCAGAGCTCAGCTGCTTCAAGAGCTCATCCTCTGTCTGTGCTAGGGTGGCTGTAGTGTTCCTTCTTTCTTCCTCAACTCGTGCAGGAAAGGTTTGCTGTCAGCAAGGATGTGTTCAAAGGCACAAGGCCATCCTGACATCATTGGTACTGGGCAGCTGGTGAGCTGCTGCCTTACTTGGTCTTGCCACTCTGATAACTAGTGACAGTTTGGGACCTCGCCTTTCCTTCTTATCATCGACCGAGTCTGCGCTTATCTGGCTGCGTTCAGGATGGCTCCTTAAACTATCTTTATCAATGACAGATCTAGCAGGAGTTGATGGAGATATTTTATGGGTTTGGCAGCGAGAGCTGGGGTGGTGCTAAATCTCCCCTCACTTGGCTGACCCCAGAAAATAAAACTGGTGAAGCATGCACTCACAAATCCCTTAATTAGCCAATGCTGACATATCACATTGTGAGTGTTAAGAGGAAGATGTTAAATAAAGTTGTTTTTCATCCACTGAAGCAAAAGAGACAATGCTTAAATTTTCAGTTTACCCTGGTTCTTAGACATTAAGTTAAATTCCCAGAGACACATAAAAACATTCATCTAGCCATATAATCTTCTCCATCTTTATAGATTGTTTAAAATCTGTGACATAATCTATATTGCTCTGATTTCCTTTTGTTTGCACAAGTCATTGGAGCGAATGGACTAACTTTGGATTGCATCTGGCTAGAGGCTGTACTTGTAAGAAGTCAGATTCGCTGTCCAAACATTTGGGCCAAAAATTAAGCAAGATAACTCAGTAATGTCATATCAGATCTGTTCTTTCTCATTTCCCACTTCACCCTCTTCCCTGATCTCCCAACTCAAGTTGAAAATCAGCCTTTAATCCTGATTCTTGTAGGCAAGAATGGGATGGATTCCTTTTGTGCATCAGCCAGCAGGAGTGGCATATGATGTATCTCCCTTGCCTTCTGGCTCTCTTTGACATTTTCTCCAACTGTTTGTCTCTGCCAACTTTTGGGAGGACTCATGAAGGGAGGTGGGAAACTCTTCAGTGGAAGGAGTACTTTGCTATGGCGTCATTATTGTGTCATACTAAGAAACAGTGTGTTAGCCCATGGATATCCCCAGAATTATTGCCAGGAGTCAGATCCCACTAGGGCCTCTTTCCCCACTAAGCTGTGTGTCAGCTTTTGCTTTGAACATGGTCCTGCATTCACAACAGAGAGAGTTCCCATTAAGCCTGACTGAAATGGAAACGAGACAGTTTTCGATTTACTTCCTTGCTTAGAGAGCTTCAGGACAAAACTCCAAGCTCTGTTGGGAAGGTGGCTCTAATGGTTTGCGCTTTGGGTTTTCTCCTTCCCAGCATGAAGCAGAACCCCACATCTAAGCACAGCACGTGCAGTAAGAAATTTAAGGAGTTTCGTGTCAGAATCCATCAAGCAGAGACAATTAAAATCCCTAGTCATTGTTGACAGCCATGGCCAGAGCGCATTTCTAGGACGCAGAAGCAGTGGCTGGCTCTGCACGAGCTTCGTGTTTCTTTGGCAACTTAGAACATTGCAAGAGCTGCTAGAAATAAATGAACCCTTCCTTTTCTTTTCCATTTTTTCTTCTTCTTCATTTAAAGAGAAAATAATATTTGGAGATTTTTCCAGTGCAAAACACTTCTTTTCAGAGGCTTTTTGCAGTTTCCCAGCCTGCAATTGAATAGCACAGCATTGTTTAGAGCTGGTTAGTGACAAAAATAAATAATCATCACCGCAACAAGCATGTATCTCCCCATCTATGCTGCTCCAGTGACCCATCACTGAGAACAAAACCTTAGTTGTTCTGTGTCATCTGACTGATCCTCTCCTTTTGCCTCTGTCTCTCTTGAATGCATGTGTAGCATGGCTCTATTTGGAACCCCATCAGCCTAAGCAAGATTAATGTTTGCATGGGGGTGCAAAGCTGGCTCAGAACAATATCAGCTTTACGAGACCTGCCTTGTCCCCAGTCTAGAGATGGGTGCAGGAGCCACTTGGTACATTATTCCTTTATTTATTTATTTATATTTAAATGTCTCGGTTCTTCTGAAGCAAGCATTGGCTGCAGGCCCACAGCCAGATGGAACTGAGCTGCTTTCTAAGAAAAACATGAGCAAGGGAATTGCATTTTGATGTTGTAATTTCTTCATAGGGGTATTTATTTCCAGTGCTCTTTTTTCCCCTCTCACTCCTCCCCCACCTCTGGAATTTAGTGCACAAAAGTCAAAGAAGCTATCAAACTTCTGTTGTTGTTTCTGGTTCAGTTTGCATCTGGTTTTAATACTGAAAGATTTGGGGCAGACAGCTCCAGAAAGGGAAATCCACAGTCTGGGCAGTGAAAGCAGTGGTAGATTGCATCATGGTGTTCTGGTCCAGTGAGGAAGAGGAGAAATATGTCTTTTGAGTGGCTCTGTTCTCACAGCTTGACAGTCCTTTCACTTCTGATGTGTCTGCAGACAAGCTCTGCATGCGCTACAAGGGACTGGTCAGGATCCATTAACTGGTTTCGTCTGTCTAAACTAATAAAGAGCCATCAAGTGGTAGATTTATGACATTACAATGTGGGCTAAATTAGATGTTGAAGGCTCTGTATGGAGTTTTTACATCACAAAGAACCAATTCCAATTTAGTACAGGGACCAGCTCTGTTCAAGCCAACAGTACTAGCCTGAGTTACATCGTCTTAAGATTTCACCCAGTGTATCTGTTCTTCTTTGTCAGTAAATATATTTCAAAAGCCCAAGCAAACCAGCTATGTTTTCTGAGAGTCAACTGTTCGGCTTTCTGGTTGAAAAATCTCAGAATGTTCCCAAATGCCTGCTGCTCACTTTCCTCAGCATAAAAGCTGACTGAGGAGGGATGCAGTTGTTTCCATATTTTGCCCTTCCAGAGCATAAATGCAGAAGTATTTTGTTTATAATCAGCTTGAAGACATGTCTTCATGCCAACAACTACAGAAAACAATCATGAAGATCAAATGCCTCTGGTTTTGCCACTTTTTTGCAACAAATTATAATTACGAAATACACATTTTCATTATTTGGTAATGTTTGAAAAGGGATTATTAGTAAAATAAAACACTGTGCTTTTAAGGTGTACTTGATCAAAACTTGTTACACGAGCAGACATTTCTTCAAAATTTCAATGTGTGTCCTGACTTTGTAGGACCAATAAATCTTGAGCATTAAAAAATCATTCTCTCACTTATTTTTGCATCTCTCTGGGTAGCAGGGAGGAAAGATTAAACAAGCATTATGGGTTGATTTATTGGATTTCTATCATGCTCAACAGAGAATGAGGAGGAACATCTTTGCCCCTAAAAGCAATACATTGTATTTATGATCACTACAAAGTGTTTTCTGACTGTCTCGGGGAGGAGGAGCAGAGACATGTGAATTTCTTTGTGAAAAGATTAAACAAACTTAGCTTGATATTTTTTCTGCAGTTCTTTCTGAAACTGGGATGGTCAAAGCCATCAGATGAGCTGAAGAGGTAGCGAATCACTACAGCTTATATTACAAAATATTACAAGTAAAATCAAGGCATTTTCTTTATTGAAAAGAGCTGAGCAATGCATGAACCTCATGCTCACACAGATTAGCTGGTTGATGTCTAATTACCCAGAGATTGTACAAGAGTTGATAGTGTTCCCTTCAGAGCTTCAGAGGCACTGACCTTAAAAACTCATCCCCTACTGATTTTGACAGAGTTCAGAGGCTGCAGCGCGCCCACTGTTGTAGGATGCTGCAGTCCCAGTCAGGCTGCTCCCTCCCAAGCTACTGCTTCTCCCTCCTAGTCATCAGGTTGCAGGAATAAAACTACAAGAAACAGCTTTAGGATTTATTTTGGTTTTGTTTCAGGTATGAGGTATTTGCTATTGCAAAGTGCATGACCCCCAGGAATGCTCCCCACCACTGCTGTCAACTTTTTTGCTGGAGAGTGACAGTACAGTCTGTAAACACATTGGAGGTAGATGCCTTGTCAGAAGAGAACTGGAGGTATTCATTTTGTAAAGGTTCTTCATTTCCAAAGGTCACCTTTTGCATACCATTTGTTTCTAATCTCTTGGTTGCTGGTTTAGAAACAAACAAGTGCCAGGAAAGAACAAGGAGACAGGGCGGTTTGAAGGTAAAAGGGCAGAATGATCTCATGCACCTGGAGTTGATAATGGGCTCTGGTGCTGAGCAGTTAATTTTAGGGTTGGGGTTCATCCAAGTAGTTCCTGTAGAATGGAGAGACATACGATGTATTTGTGTACCATCCGAGCACCCTATACATTTAGGGCAAATGCAGCTGAGAAGGCAGTTTCTCATAGATCTGCTTTAAATGTAGCATGTGTGACTTTTTCCATGCTTTGCCAAATAACATTATTATGTGTTGCCAAAATCCTCAAAGCTTTTACTCTTCTGATGTAACAGAAATCTGGAAAGCCTCCATAATGCTGCCTTATAATACACCCCTAATTTAACCTGGAGAAGCCATTTTTCAGACAATGACTTCCTGCAATTGGTCTCTCTGCTGAGACTGTCAGAAAGTGAAGAAAACAATACAAATTATAATGGTCATTTTTCTAACATAGATACTGCCCCCACAGTCTTTTAGCTTTCATCCAGTTAAGTGGAGAGTCAAACAGAAGGTGAAGAAACAGAGGGAGGAAGAGACAGAATTATTTACCTGTGCATGTACTGTCCTCAGCCACAAATAAAAAAATGACACATCAGCAAAAAAAAATCTAAAATACTTTCTCAGTACTATTTCCCCTGGCTCTTCAAAAAGAGGAGTTTTTTTCTTTCCCCTTTGACTTTCCTTTTATCTGATCTGTGTGAAATTTGGGACAGAAAAGTAACCTTTCTTTGACACATTCTTCAGAGACACGTAAGCAGTCATAGGATCAATGATGCTCCTTCTCCAACAAAGAGCTTGTCTGTCCTCAGGTCTCCAGTTTAGGGAAAATAATTCACAAAAATGAAAACCAGGAGCATAAAGCATACAAAATTGTTAATGAAACCCTTTTCTTGAGGGAGCTTGAGAAAAATCAAGCATCCTTAACACTGGTCTTAAATTTCTCTCCCTAAGATGGAATGAAAAGCAAATTTCAGCAGAGTCTTTTCGGGCATAAAGAGAAAAATTTGGAAAGCGGGTCAATCAGTGGTCGATGCCAGTAGCAAGCATTTAAGTCAGTGATGATCTGGTCTAGGTACATCTTGGTGTCTTAGTTTATGGCTGAGTACCAGCAAAGGAATAACAGCAGTATAAAGAATATAATCTGTGACATTAATGAATGACATACAAGATTTTGTCGCAAGGAGATTATCTGTAATTACATAAAGAATTAGAAGGATCTGCATATAATCTACATTCCTGTGAAAACAATAGTGGACATTGGATTAACTAAAATTTCTGACAAAACAAGGGAAAACTCCTCCTAGAACAATTCAGTTTACAGATGTCCACTCTAAAACACATTCTCAGTGCCTAAGACTAGCAAGGCGACACTTTACATCTGGAGTCCCACAGATCCCTCCTTCTGTTTTACTTCTGGGAGTGTCATGGTATTTTATTATCTCCTCCCAAATGAGCTGCGTGAGACCTCCACTGCCTGCTGGCAACTGTAGCAGTTCGGTGCTCTGTGTGCAGTGATCACCCCTGCTGCAGCCCCCTTCTTGCACATGTAACCCATCACTGCTTTTTCTAAGCTAGCTGCCAGGTTTAACCCTGCCATCTCCTTCTGCTCCTTCATCTCCTGCAGTCAGAGTGGTCATTCATCTAACAGCCCTGTCCAAGAGCTAGTACTTTCTACACTAGACGGCAGAGAAATCACCTTCATTATCTCTGTCTTCCCACAGTGCAGATTCACTTTTGTGTGAGAGGTAAACAATGGAGCCACCAGGTTAGAGGCTGTTTCTCATGGAGAGGCAAAGTCTCATTTTCTTGCTCAGATGGGAGAAGTCTCTCTCCACCTTCTGTTTGCAAACTCCTTACCCACCTTTGCACTGAATAAAAATTAAACAGTGAATGGTCATACCTTCTCTTGCACTTAGAGGAAATTTACTTTCTGAATGTCCTCACAGCCATATCTCTAACATGAATTTCCTGAGGCATCACAATGTACTAAGGGCATCGTGGTGGATTAGAGAGCTAGTCCCTCTAAGCCTTATTTTTCATGATTGTTGTGCATCTTTGTAAGAATCTCCAGTACTGAGGTTTGAGGCAGTTCCTATTCCTTCCATTTTTGAGTCTGTAACCACAAAATGCCACACTCATTCCTTTCCTGTGATCTGTCTGTACATCATATCCAGGAAACAGCTTCCAGCGTCCTGGTGTGATAGAGATAAGCAAGGTGTGAGTTTACAGACCGCACCTCCTTAGATTTCCCATGTCTTTCTGGCAAGAAGAAAGCGCTCTGGACTCAAATTTCTATTTTGATTTATTGCCCTTAAGACGAGAAGCAGCAAAAGAGCTATGGCTGAAAATTATTTATGGTGAATTGACCACAGTAGCTTTATTCTTGCAAGTTACCTCAGCCTGTGGATAAAGTTTTTTCACACTGCTGGTGCATTTTTTGAGCTGCTTCAGAAAGAGAGGAATCTGACCTTGCAGCTGAACATGTCATTTCAAACCTGTGGTGGAAGAAGCCGTGGACAGAGTAGGCTGGGAAGAGGAGGTGCAGGAAAGCATAAGTCCAGCAGGAAAAGGCAGACAACAGGCAGCAGAACCTCAGGGACCATGTGAAGAATAATCTCTGCCATCTGGAGAAGAACCACAAAAATAGCCACCCTTGGGGCCATGTCACCATGGTGTAATTTCTTTTTTCCCGCAAGGTAGCACAAGTTACTTCTCTAGCTTTTTATGAAGTTGCCCTTCTCAAGCTTATTATTACATAGAGGGTCCTTCAAATAAATTCTGCCAGATATATTAGGCCCTAGATATAATTTGCAATAAAGAAAAGAGTTTGCACATTTCCTTAAACCACTTTGATTGTCAAAGTCAGGGAGTATGTGGTGTTACCCTACTCAGAAAGAGAGATTTTCACATGCTGGCTTTCTGAAGACACAAAGGGAAAATGGCAAACCAGAAGGCTCAAAAATACCACTCACCCTGATAAGAGCAAGGGATACACATGTTGAATTAAAAGTCAGTGTTATAAATTGTCATTCCTTCATGAATATTAGCAACATTGAGTCCTTGTTAAAAAAAAACAAAGGAGAAAAAAAAATTAGAAAAAAATCTTTTTCTGGAAACAATCAATTAAGAGAGAAATACAAGTAAAGAACCCCCTATATTTTTATTCTCGTAGTCACATAGAAACTCTTGCAAGTATGTACCCTCAGGGCAACGTAATGGTTCAAAACTCGAATTATACACTATAAAAATAATTTCATTATTGTTATCTTTAGTATTAAGATGTTGTGAATTTCAGTCAAAGTCATGATTTTTGGGTGATGCTGCATATTTTTGAATGATTGAGGCTGTCAGAGCTTTATTCTCTGTGGAATATATTGCTTTGAGAGAGAGAAGAAAAACTTACATGTTTATAATCTAGAGTAAACAGCACAATAGCCAGAAAATGAACCTGACTATAAATTAGGAATGAAATGTACCACACAAAGTGTCCTAGTTTAAACCTCTAGAGCAGTTAAGATATACAAGTGAAAATCCATTTTGTGAAAAGCCAATACAAATGCAACGGGTGCTTTAAATTGCTTCTTTATTGCTTTTTCAGAGTTGTTACTAAAACAGGAAAGGGTTTTTCAGTGCAGGATGTTCATCCAGAGTGGCCTTTTAAATCTGATTCACAAAGAAATACTCATAGCTTTCAGCTCCAACCAAGCTCACCCATACGGTTATTTTAATTTTAGCGCTCTTTATGCTCAAAGATCTTTTGGTCCCAGCACCATGGCCTCCAATAAAATAGATAGCAATCCAATTTCACTTTCAGTAACGGCAAAAAAAATCAGTTGGGAATAATTTTGTTTGGTACAAATGCCCTCTAGATTCCACTGCCAGGTCTAAACTCTAGAACCACCTGCAGAAGAATAAAATGAGAGAGAGAAATTAAAATGAGAGATCTTTGTTGCTGTTGACTGGTACCAGTTTCCATGTTCCAGATGTGAGTTGTCCATGAGTACACCAGGAGAAAACAAATGAATGTCACCATGAAGTTGTTAAATGTGCTCGAATGGCTCACCTTTAATTTTCAGGTATGATGCTGTCATTTCATGTCAGTTGTCTTTTGAGAGTAAACTTCTGGAAATGATTTGAGTTCATTTAAGGGAGGTTTAGATCCAAACTCATGGTTCTGGCAGAACCTATTGCACTTCTAAATGTTTTCTGTAAGAACATAAAAGTAGACAAAACTACCATTTAGCACAATGGATCATTTCGGTGCCTAAAAAGCAGAAAACAAGTTTCAGAACAGTGGTTTGCAGTTTCTGCCTTGTCTGTCAGTTCCATACAGCTCTCACATCAATGCATTTGCTTTCTTTCCCTGCGGGTGAAGTGCTGGGCATTTAGTACTGCGATTACTACAACTTCCTAACCACATATTGCATAAAAACACAATTTTGGGAGCTATTGCCCAGAGGCAGTCAGACCATTTTGAAAAGCATAAATTCACAACATCAGACAGAAACCAAATTGAAGGCAGATATTTGCCACCTTTTCCCCCTTCTCCACCCTTTTTGACCAGCTGTGCTACTGATCCAGCCTCCCTGGAGCTGTCCACAGCTGCATTTTCCACATAGCCTTTACCTGAGTGATATTTATGATATGCCTTGGGACCATTGCTTACCAGAGGGAGTGATTTGGCTGACTGTGTATGGTAGGTCTGTAGACCATGACAGGTGCACTAAACACAAGGTGGCTTTCTTACCAGGACTGATTTATTACTAAGTTTTTGTTCATGACTGTTTAATGAATTAATTTGAAAGTCTCTTTTTTTGTTGTTGTTGTAGAAGTGCAGCCTTGTGGGCAGGGAAACTGGTGACTGAAACCTTTCTGAGGGGCAAAGGTGATATCGTGGGCCTTGACCTGTGCTCTCAGGAGAATTGTGGTTTGCATATATTCAATAATATCCTTCTATCTGGGCTGCGTTTCTGGTGTTCCCGACACCCATTCGTAGGTCACAAACCATCAAGTTGTCTTTGGATACTTCCTAGACACCAACCTCACCTTGAAAATAGCAGCCTACAAACAACCTTAGAGATAGAAATAAACAAGGACCAGCACACCTGCCACTAGAAACATAGCAGCCATCCAAAACGCTCCCTGAAATGTGTAATATGCAGCCAAACCTCCAGAGAATATCAGATTGGCGGTGAGGAGAATATTCTTGATAACCCTGGTACCAGCCACAAAACATTCAGCAAACAAGGCTGCTGCTCCTCCAGAGACAGACATCACAGATGTAAATGAGCCTCCTGAAGAACATATGTAAAACGCACTACAATATAAAAAGAAAAAACCTATTAACAGCACACTTAGCTATCACATTTCATGCTAGATTGGAACTTGTCCAGAACATCCTGAAACTACCGCCTTTGCTAGCAGATGATCATTTGAAAGAAATTGTCCTCAAAGTTTCCCTTTGAACTTTCCAAATTGCCCTTGCCCCACCAAATACTTTAGTAGAAGCAAAATTTCTCATGGCAAACATATCCCAAGTGGAGTAGGGCCATGCATGCCAAAGCAATAGATTTAAAACTTGCTGACACATGTACATACCCCATAGAATAAGAGTCCCATTCCCATCCAAAAGAAACCATCAAAGCTTTCCATCCTACATGTACTCATTCCAGAACGTGATCTATTCTATCCAAAGCACAAAATGCCCCCATGGAAAGTATGTGGGTGAAACCCATCAACTACTGTACACCACAACATTTTCATGCAGACACTCTGCAAAAGACAGAAACAGCCGGTGGGAGAACGTTTCTCACAATATAACCACTCTCTGTTTGACTTCTTAGTCTTGATCTTCAAAGGCATTCCACAAAACATCTTCAAAAGATGAGCTTTGGATGTCAAATTCCTAACCCTACTTCATCCTAAAAACCAGAGCACAATAGAGATGCTGGTTTTATATCACAATTTTCCCTACACTATAGCTGAAGCTCTTGCCATCTGTCTCTATGACACAGAAATTATTGAACTTACTACTTTTGATAATGTACTTTTCATTTCCATAGGCACCAAATACCTTTTTCTCAACAAATATCAAGCTGATTAACACAATTCAGTTCAAGCTGCAAAGCAAGTTTCCCCCATCTTTATTATCTGGAATGTTGCTTCTTCAGTTTCAGGCCAAAAAAATGCCTTCTCTTTGCTTCTTATCTTTTGCTTTAACCAGCAATGTCATCTCTCCCCACAAATCTCTCCTTGCTTATTTCGTTAATGATAGTATCATTGTAGCTGTGGGGTTAGTTCCACTACCTACACAAAAAGTAGACAGCTAATAGGCTCAAGTTGGTTTGTTTCTCCACAAAACACATGTATCACAGACAGTTCACATTTTCACAGAGAGGCTGGTTTAATCCTTCATATGCTTCATGGATCTGCTAGCAAAAATGCCACTTTCCCTAGAAATCCTCCACTCCAGTGGGCTAAGTGGTCCCAGGAGAATGGTCAAGGAGGTATCCTTGCTGCAGGACACAAAAGTCCAGATTTGAATAGGAGACAAAGCAAGAACAAGTGCAGTGGCAATCCTAACCATCAGCAATGCTACACTACAAAGTAACACTATTTGCTTAATGCAAGTGTTGGTCAGCGATGAGGTAGCTTTTGTTTTGTTGCTGTTTCCAGTCCCTGTTAGTAGACCCCAGCTCAAATTGACTGTACTTTTAACAGGGCAAAAGAAGGGAACATAGCTAACCACAGTGACACTGATCCATTTATCAACACTAGAAAGAGCAAACAAGGCCGAGAGCATTTCTTTTGAGCTGCAGTTTGGCTGGACTAATGGGTGATTACCCTTCACAGATCGAAAGAAAAAATATGACTAGACATATTAGAAAAAGACAGGTTTAATTTGTGTTATTTAGTCATGTAATCAGAGAGCAGTCTGCATGTGTGTGGCAATGATTATGAGATAATTCTTGGAAGCTTGCTAATCGTGTCATTGCTTTTCAGAATTCAGCTTATGCTCTAAACTCTCCTGCAATTTATTAAGGTAGACACTTTGATGCTTCAGGTTCCTCCACTCCAAGACAGACATAGAAATTGCTACAACAGGGAGTTCTGACAGCCCACCTCTCCTGATAGGTTTGCTTTGAGATGGCTGGATGATTCAAGCAAAGGGATAAACATCCCCGTACAATACTAACTGTAGAAAAGAAATTTTTTTCCAGCCCATCATACATGTTATGTACACTGCAGCATGGGGCTGTGGCTCCTTTATAATTTTTCTAAAGCACATAACATGTAACTCTGGAGTTTTAGACTGTAAAAACTGCTTGTCTTCTGTATGGGCCAGCTAGGACCCTGGGAGGTTTCTCAAAGTGAAAGACTGGGCAATTTCAACTCCCTGTGAATGTCATGAATGCAATGTCCTCACTGATTCACCTGAATCATTGGCTATTTCAGACACTTCATAAGCCTACAGCATGGGTGACAGCTAACAAGGGTGACCCTTTTCCAAAAACAGAATCTTGACAAGTTTGACTACTCCATGATCTGTCCAGTTGTACATCCTCAAAAAGGTTTCTTAGAGTATCTGTGAATAGTTTTGAATCTACATATTTATTCAGTTAGCAGGCACAAACTCCTCCTCTCTGCTATGGAGTCATACATCTCCATTCTACGTGGATAAGGTGTGTTACTCCCATTTTAAAGCTGGGTGAAATGAGAAAGAAGAGATCATTTGCCCCAGGGAATCCAAAATTTCCAGCTAAACATAATTTGTTCCCTTGAGTTGCAGAACTTAGCTTTTTTTCTCCAGGCTTGGCAAAATGACAGAAAGACTCCTACATTCAGCAGAGCACAGAGGACAACACTTTATTCTTCATCCTTTGCCTGCAATAAAGATAACCGTTCAAGCAGAGCTGTCTGCATATAGAGAGGGATTTTATGCACTCAAGATCTCTGCTTCTAGCAGGTGCAGCCAAGGCTGCTAGGAAGGGTAGGAAGAGTTAAAGCACCATTTGGTTCTGGAAGATGTATAGGAATTGGAGAAGACAGAGGAATTTGCTGGATTCTGGAACGCATGAATTTAATAACTAAAATTATTCTACCTAGAGATGACAGAACTTGAACTATGCACATGAGAGAGCCGAGTTACCCCAGGCTCTAGTGGACAAAGTCGCACTAGAGAATTGCAGCTGATCTGGGGAAGTGAACTAAGCTTTTCCTAAGCTCCAATTCACTCCCGAGAAATAAACATCTGAAAAATCTTCCACGTGGAAACAAAACTTTTTCTCCCTCTGCTGCAAGGAGGAAGAGAAGAGAACAGGGGTGTGTTTTCCATCCTATTCCTTTCTTTCACCCTGCAAGTTCATGTGACTTCAGTTTAACCTAGCCCTAAGGCAAAGACTGCAGAAATAAAGATAGCATTTTTTCTGTTTCCTGTACACTGCAATGAGTGACATAATGTTGTAGAGAGAAGCCCACTGAGGCTATTACAAGAGACCAAGAAGAAACAAGATCTTCTGAGTACTGTTAGTTATTCAGAAATTTTCTCCTGGGAGCAGAAAAAAACCAACAGCAACAGGTCCTCACTTGAAAGAGTCAAGAAAACACAGAGATGGATCGGTTGAATTAGTTTTGGGGTTTGTTAATTACCTCCAAAGCTTTTAGGGTTAAAAGAAGTCTAGAGGCCTTTGCATCCAGCCTCTCTCTAAACTCATGCTCAGCTAATCCGTGTCAGCTGCATCTTCCCTTGCCAATAGAGAGGTGAGTGTGAGGAATTTCTGCATGTTACTTATTTAGCTGTTACCTTTTATGGGTCTCTCTGTCTCCCACTGACTTTCTGGCTACAGACGGGTTGGCAAGAGGAAAACCTCAAGCAATCCTCTTCTGAAAGCTTTAAAACTTGGGCGGGTGAAAGAATAGTCTGACAAAAGCAGTAGACACCTGTGAAGTCTGTGCTTGGACTTGGGCTGCTACTTTCAGGGCCGCAGCTAACACAGGGTATTGTCTCTGTTTAAAACAGCATCTGCTTATCTCATCGGAATTTGGGAATCCACTGATTCATTTTTATTAATGTGATTTTTTTTTAATGTGTTTTTCAGTCCTTACTTACATGTTTATTGAAAGGCCTATCTGCAGACAACGAAAAAAAAAATCTCATTTTTACAGGTAGTGTTCAAAACCAAAGGTGGAAACAGGCCCTACTTCATGGAGACTGTTTAAGCAGATGAAGAATAGCCAGGAACGGGGGAGAAAGAAGTTTCCACTTCACAGTGAGCAGTGATCCTCCACAGAGAGGCAGGGAGTGGGATGGGCAATGATCAACAGACAAAGGAAGGGTTGTGGAGCTAAGGCAGCAGCTGGGAGGACAGTGCTAAAGTGGACATGCTGCGAGGGAACTGGCTGGAGTAGGAGATCCAATTACCCAGCACAGGGCAGGGACAGTCCCAAATCAAATTCTCCAAATGCCAGAAGCACCTAGCTATGGCTGGAGCATGCGTTCACTCAGTGTACATCCTCCTGCACATGCACATGGGATACTCCTCATGCTGGGCTACACTCCTCCAGGAAACCAATCCATGCTCATGGATTCCATTTGTGTTAGTGAAGTTACTACCAAATTGTTACTGCTGTGCTGTGAATGGTTCTTTGTTGGTGTTTATTAACCTTGGCCAAGAAGCATCCATCAGTCCGGGAATAGCAAGGAGGATTTAATGATGACAATGAACATGCTAAGGAGGTGATTACAACCAGAAGAGCCTGATCTTTTACTTACTTGCAGAGGAAGATTTTGTAGCAATGGGAAGAGTGAAAGAGATGTCAGGTTATAGGAAAGGTACACATTGCAGGAAGGGAAGAAGAAACTTCATGGAGAGCCATGCCAGAAGGAAGAAGTAGTAGACAGGGTTATTTTGTCATGGAGAACCTGGATTAGCTGTGAGACAAGCCAAGTCCAGAAAAGAAACCACAGGAGATTAACAACAGATAAATAAGCAGAGGAAGACCTTGAATGGGGTCAGGAACTTCCAGGAAAGACACTGTTCAGGAAATTCATTCTCATAGAAATTGTAAGCATTTGATGGTGCTTGAAAGTAAACAGCAATGCTCAGTTCTGAAACTTTGTGCTTAGCAGATTTCCATGAGTGCATTTCTTTGCAATTATTAACAGAAAGGGAAAAACCAAACTCATAACTTCAGTAGCAAGGCGGGATTCTGCAAAAATGCACACTTCAAGTACAGAGGAAATCTAAAGGTTTCTAATGGGACTGAAAGCCCTGACAAATGGACTTCAAGATAACAAAAAAAAAAGCAAACCAGGATAAGTTTAGATGCAGATCATCAGTACCAGTTAAGGGCCCTAAAACAGGAATTGCTGGAGACTGCTCAGACTCTACAGGCATAAAGATACTTTTGTGCCCTACCTGCAGGACAGCAAGGACCCTGCAGGAAGCTTCCACAAAACTAAGACACCTTGATCCTTCCATTCTCTCCTGCCGGGCTGCAACGGAGACCTCTGAAAAGTCTTCTCACGTGCTTCCTTGGCAATATTGACTCCAGAAGAAACATTCCTCACATCAGAACTGGGGCTTTTCAGAGCCATTTTTACAATTCCAGCTATTTCAGTATTTTAGCACAAGTTGTCTGAGGGGTGAAGATCATATACAGTACAATGACTCACGTGGGTTACAACCAACACATCCTTCATGTGGGCCAGAAAAAGCCATGTGTTTTCTTCATTGACAACAGCTTGTCAACACAACTGACGCCTTGGTTACCAATCCCAGCACAGATATACAGAGTGAATAGGCCAGAAACTGAAACAGCAGAAGCCCGTCCATATGGATTGGGATCTGATGCGTGTCCCTGGTGAACAAGTCCAGAGCATACTTCTCCAAAGAAGTTACAACACAGTTGTCACTTTTACCTATGAGCACCATCCTGCCCAACACTCACAGACCTCCCAAAAGAAAAGAGTGTCTTATAAAGTCCAGGATGAAGGACAATGAAAGAATAAAGATGACTTTCTGTTTCTGTCCTAAGACGTAAGAGCAAGTGCTTTGTTTAGTACAACATTCATTGATCTGATTCCACGGCTGCATAGAACTAGAAAAGACTGTACCACTCTTGACTTTGTATTTTGATTCTGAATGCTCACAGAAGGACCTGCTGGCTATTTCTGTTTTTGCTGGAGGCTCCAAGCAGTGAGGAAATTCAAATGTGTGGAAGCACACCCAAGAACTGACGATCTCTTGAAGCAGAGATTGGCTACAAAACCGGAGACTCAGTTTCGCCAAACCTCATCAATCAGACTTTGTTTTTGCCAAACCAAACACCACACCAGAAATGGGTTTGGAGTCAGCTTCCATTTTCTTCAAGCCACCAAAGTCCTGAGGTTATTCAAAGGTCTCTCTATCACCCATCTGCAACCTAAACCTTTTTTCTGGAATGGGTTCTCTGCAGATTGCCTTGATATGCCAACAAAGGGTGAGAAGCCAAGGTTCTCTGCAAGTTTTTCAGTGTTCCCCAGCTCTGGACGGGCCCCAGATACTTCAGGAATAGCCTTTCAAGTGGTGGTTTGGCCCTCATAGGCACAGGCGGTTCTGGGAGGAAGAGAGTCTCATGTTCATAGAAAATAAGATTAAGAAACAAAAATATTGAGCAAATGGCTTTGAATCTGGAAAAATATGCTCAAGTTGGGGTGAAAATTCCAGTTGTTTTTAAATGAGCTAATTTGTTCTTTCCTGTACATCAAATGTGGGAAGAAAAGGGGAAAAAAAAAGAGAATAAAACAAACAAAAAAAACCCTTTGCTTTTTAATCTGACAGCTGCTTCTTCTGGAAAAACGATGGTTTTGTGCTTAAAATGTTAGACTGGGACATAAGAGGGCTGGGTTCAGTTTGCTGATGTGCCAAAAAATCCCTGCATGACCTTGGGCAAGTCACTTAGCCTCTCCCAGTTCCCTTTGCAAATCCTGGGGCTAAGACAAGTTCCCTTCTCCTTTGTGTATACTCTTACTGCAAGGACTTTTGAACAGGCCTGATTCTTCTTATACATTTTTGCAACACCTAGCAGAAAATGTGGCTACTCTTTTAGTTGGAGCTCAGGAGCAAGTTTGTGATCCAAGTCATGTTATCATCCATTATAAATTCTGCAAAGTCCAATTCTGGACTAGAGTTTTCAACTCAGGCCAGTCTTAAGGCAGTAGGGGATTATATCATATAAACGAGGCTGTAGATGTCACTCTCTCCTAAGAGGCTTACCCTCTCTCTGCCTTGAGCTCTGTTGTTGGTTTAGGCTATTGTCAGAATGCACTTGCTCACACTTGTGGGATGTTTAGTTTAAGAAAACCCACAGTGGCCTGAGGTCCCTTTGCATTCAGAATATATGAAATCCCAGAGACGCGAAAAGGACTGTCTACCAAGCACCACTGTGATTTCACATGATGTCCAGGTCAAACCTTTACCTGGAATTCAAGATTTAGAAAAAGTTTTTTGTGTTGGTTTGTTGGGGTTTCTTTTGGAAAAACACTTGAGTGTGAATCGGGAAGACCACACACATGCGGCAGTTTCTCACCGCCCATGATCTGATACGCCACTTAACCCCTGTGGTTTACAACCAGCCCTCACCACACGGCTTGTTGAGAGCACTGAGACACTGCTCATGCTGGGGTGGGCGGGCAGGAAATCCCCAGGGAATTCCCCAGCTGATAAGATCTTGCCCATCAAGACTCAAGTGAAGGACTGGAGTATTGGGTTTAGGAATGGACAGACTTCAGGTGGGAAATAGAAGGTCCATTTCCTTCACTGAACCAGAAGCCCTGTGTTTTCTAGGGCTGTCTTCCAAACCAAGCACAGCCTGAAGCAAGAAGCAGAAAGGACTGCAGGAGAAAGCCAGCCAAGCTTCCCAGGCACTGGTGGTTTTGACAATTCAGGAACAAGGAACTAAAGATGAGACAGGGTTGCTTCAGTCATCACAGCCATTCCTTACCAAACACAGACAACTCAGGGAGGAATTTTATTCCAGGAGTACCCTCTGACCGTGCACTGTGGACAGACATTTCACAGTATCCTCTAATAAACTGCGAGACCTCTAATTAAAGGTCAAAAGACACAGAGTGCACCATGCCACCAGCAGAGAGAGGGAGTAATTGTGAGAATCACCAGCCATTCCTGCAACTGCAGAGAACTTTACGTGTAATTGTTGCAAAAAGTAGATGAGTCTGCAACTGATTCTCTGGGTTGTACTGAGATTTGCCCACTGTTGATGAGGACATTATCATGATCCTCTTTTTCAAAGTCCATATTGGTGTCTCTTCAGATGGAAGTTGGAAAATCTGGACTCCCCAGAATCTTCTCCATAAAGGGTCTCTTAGGACTGCTGGTCCAGAAGCTGCTGTTGTTTCCTGAGCTGCTACACACTCCAAAGAGAGACACGCAACATTTTGGACCTCATGGCCAGCAGCATTCACAGCTAAGATTTACACAGTCCTTGGAGGCAAGAGCCTTGTGATTCTGAATATAGAGGGCCCTTTCATTGATGCTGTTGGTGACAGACACGCTGGATCTAGCTGTGTGTGTAAGTGAATATTAACACAATTTAACACAATTAAATAGCTGTAGGACTCAGCCTTCCTGTGGAAGAATACTCAAAGTTGTTCTTAACACATGATGAAAAAAGCATAAACTTTAATGAAATCAAGCTGAAATTGATGAACACGGACATCTTTGGCTCCCCTCAAAATACAACCTTTTAATAACACCTTTGGTTTGACGACTTTTCAATGCAATTCTACAGCGCCTGTTTCCAGCCTATTGCCCATCAGTTTAGCTGTACAAATCTGCACACAGCGTTACAGCACAAAGGCACAGATCTGGTGAGGGTTTCTTAGAAGCACTGCTGCACACTGTTATCTTAAATGATGGTCTTGTGATTAAGGCACCTAAAGGCAAGAAAAGGAGGACGAACCCCCCTTCAAATCCCTCGCGACCCTGTACAGGTCATCCAATCCCTCGCTCTATATTCCACATCTAAAATACCAAATTAAGAATTGCTCAAATATTTTAAATTTTTTAAAATCATTTGCTAACTGCATACGTGGCACTCAGACACAAATGCAGTCAGGCAGTCTGTATGGGCGATAAACACTGAAAACAATTTCTTTGCAGGAGTAGAATTAAAAGCAAGAAAAAAATCAAGAGCCTTTGCAAAGGTTCTGCACACAATTCTCAGCTTTCAATCTGAACACAGTCTGGAAAGGCCAACGTGAAGGAATCATCCTCTGGCGAGAGTTTAATCCAATTTCAAATAACTCCAGTAAAAGCACCCAACAACAGAGATATTGCTTAAAAGGGCAGTGGTTTGACACGGCAAGCCTTTTGATTACTCTTGCTATTAGGAGGTTTTCAGGTCTTGAGGTACAAAACTCTGTTCAGGACATGAACTGGGGAGTTGTGGGGGAGACAAAACCCTGAAGTTATGACTGCATGAACAACAGCAATCACTTCAAAGTTACCATCCTGAAGAACTAAAAACTTAAGCCCATACACGACTCACAAATGAGACCGTGGGTTCTGCTGCTTCTCTCCTACAAATAAGTAACTCTCCTTGACAATTATGCATTAGAAAAACTAAAACATTTGTAGCGTATTTCTAGGAAAAAAGGATTAAGGGTGGAACTCCTGGAGGCAGCCAGACACACACTGATTTTATAGGAATTGTGATCATTCTATACTTTCGAAAAACCACGTTCTCGATGTTATGGAGCCAGACCAGGCAGATCATCTCCTGACAAACTTCCTTGCACCCAACGGAAGGATTGCCCCTTGAAATTTTAATCATGTCTCAACTATTAAGAAACTGTCTTAAAACAAAAAGATAGATCTAATACATGATTTCCTACAACAACGGCAAGCTAACAAAAATATTTAAAGGTGACATTTTTGACACATTCATCCTGTTATTGTGGCTGCTACTGGTCAATAGCCAGGGATCAAGGTCTCTGTTAACACAGACAACTCCAGAACATAATCCTCACATGAATACACTACCTCTAGTGCTAGCAGTACCCTGGTTTGAGGAGCTGAAACAGCAGAATTCCTCTGCAGAGCTTCAGTGTGTGCAGCATTTCAGGACACACAACTGGTAGAAAATCCCCTGCCCTTCTTTAGTTACTCATCGCAGCATCCACAGGCAGCTCACAAAATACTCTGAAACAGTAAACTACTTTCAGCTCCAGAACAGCTCAAACCTCCATTAGTGCTAACAAAGAACTCAGTCATTTGAGGACAACACACTGAGTCGACCTCCCGAAGAAAAAACCCGAACCAAAACACCCCCCAGCCCTCCTCAGCTCAGCAAATAAATCGCATCAGGCTTTCCCCTCTGCTTCCCCCTGCCCCACAATTCTAAGTGACTTTCTAGTCTAAAGGCACTCACAAATAGCCACACCGTGCCTTTGTCCAAACAAGCCCAATGAAATCAGACGGCTTCAGAAAGCAACATTTACGCCGTGTGACGGCTGCTGCATCAAACCCTCGCACTAGGAAACTCCTGTTCACTATTGCACACCACGAAACATCTAGGATTATTAACGAAACATAAAAGAAAAATAATGCAAGCTACTGGATTTGAAAACTCAGCCATCCACCTTCGAGGCAGGTGCAGATTCACCTGTATGACCAAGCTTCCAGTTTCAACTGATGGCTGCTGCAAAGCAGCTGTAAAAACGGCCAAAGTTTTGTACTACTCAGTTTGAAGCATTACTTGTGCTTCTCCTGACCCTTCTACACCAAATTATCTATCTTCAGATAAATAAAAGCATTACGCTGCAATCTTAGTCGCCAAGGTTTCTCCTAAACCAACTTCTTACTAAAGGGTCTTTGGCCAACGCCACTCTGATCTACTGTTACTTTTCCATCACCATTTTATCTCCACAACTTTATTGTCAAATGTATAAGCTTCGGCCTCTCGCCGTCAATGTTCTGCTATCAAAATACCAAGTCCCTGGTCATGAGGGTACTACAAGTAAAAAAATCGAACCGCTCAACCTTTAGAAACTACAGAATTCAAACATCCAGTGAAATTAAATGGTTTACTACGAGACAGATGACTATTGACAGAAACCAGATTATTAATAAAATTAAAATATCGCATTGCTAGTGGTTTCCACAAGAGAATGACATTCTGAAAAAGCCGAAGACTATCTTGGAAAGAATCAGATGTTGCTAAGGTTTTCTTTCAACAACTCAAGCTCCCACAAAACAAGTAAGGTATTTATGGAAGCAACTGAAGAACATGAGAAACAAACAGGCTACAGAAAGCCTCCTGAGCCTAAAGAAGAGATGATCAGTTGAAGAAGTGACCTGTTTCTCACTGTGTTTGTGTTTTGTTCTGTTTTTTAAATCTGCCACATAGGCACCTAGATTAGGCAGCTCCACCAAGCTTTCTCCGCCAGCAAAAGTATTTTCTTGTGCACGCATCACCCTGCAGTCAGGCTTGAAGTCTGGCTGGTTTTAGTTTATTTCTGCTGATACACGGGCAAGATGAACACTAGATATCTGGAATTCATTTTATTTACATTTTCACGTCCCTTAACCTAAAAATAATCGTCCAAATTTTCACGAAAGCAGGCAACACAAAACGTGCTCACAAACTGCACAGTGCTCACGAGAACACTGTAGTTCTCCACTATGTTCAACACCTCTTGGACACTTCTCAGCCAGGGGGACTTTGTTCTCCTTCTCTCCTCTCCCACTGCACAGAGCAATCAACCTCACCTAACACTTCATCTACTTCCACAAGTCTGGAGATAAGAAATTCCAGGGGATGAGTCAGCCCCGTGAACCAAAGCAAGCGAAACCAAAAGGGAGCACCTTGGATCACTGGTCCCTGTTGTTGCAACTCCCACTTAGCATTTTCTGCAGCCCTGGCTCTCAGCACTCTCTTCCTCCAGCCACCCCCACCCTCCCCCCCAGCTCACCTCACATGCTCTGCATCTCCCTTTCCACTCCCAGCCTTCCTTTCAACACATCCTCCCCTCCTCCTGTTTGTCCACTCGGGCAATCCCTCCTACAAAATTTCACTTCAAAATGACGACTAACAATATTGCCATGCCATCTGTTTTCGTAACATATCACTCTTCCTACACCTTTTAATTCCTCCTTTTATAGAGAACAGAATTCTTTTGGAGTGAGGACTATCCACCATTACACTGTCTAAAACAACTCGTTTCTGTTCTTAAGTCTTTCATCTTTAATATAGCCGTGGTTAAAAACGACTATGTATTTCCTTGATTAGGTTTCCAACTGCTGGCATAAGAACACAAGCTCACCAAAACCTGACATGCTGGCACAACCTCTAAATGCTTAGCAGAGCTTTAGTCTGTTCTTCCCACCTATCCTATGGTGGGCGGTTTTGTTGGTGGGTTTTGGGGGTGTTTCAGGCATCAGACTCAAACCAGAAATCTAGACTGTAAAGGTACTAAATCCATCTCTGCATGGGCATTGCAGGTTCACAAACATACATGTGAACGCACAAATTCCTTAAGAACCATCCATTAAAAAAGAACATAATAAAGAATGACCTGAATTACCATGGCAAGTTAAATTACTTTATGCACAACATACGCCACTCTTCTGAAGTAAAGAAAACATGGGACAATTTAAAACTGTATTTCTGGTACAGAACACCTTCTTAGTCAAATGACGACTTATATTCAGTTATTTTAGATCATTCCTGTGTTTTCTGTTCAGGTAATACATACCATCAAAAATCAGAAAATACAGACTCAGGATTTGTCACTATTACTTTAGTCATACCATACCCAAGATATCTACATAAAAGTTTTCTAAAAGCTACAAAACAAGCCTTGCTGTAATCAGAAATGAAATGCAGCGCGTACACGTTCACCCCAGAGGACGGCATGTTAAAAAAAGGAAGAGGTAACAACAAAACACACCCTGGAGAGCTCTAAACCAGATTTGGCTGTTATGCAGCAGAGAGAGAAATGAAACTGAAGTGAGGAGAAGCAGCCTTGTGGTAATGCAACACAGAGGCCAGTCACTAGTGGTGCTCCAGAGGTCAATACTGAGGGCAATATTGCTGAACACCTTCATTAACGGCCTGGACAGCGAACAGGTGTACCCTCAGCAGGTCTGCAGATGATAACATTTGGAGGAGTGCCTTACACACCAGAGGGTTGCGCTGACATTCAGCAGGACCTCGGCAGGCCAGAGAAACGGGCAGAGAGGAATCTCCTGAAGCCCTACAAGGGGAAATGCAAAGTCCTCACGCGGGGAGGAATAACCCCGTCCCTCACTGCGGGCTGGAGGCAGACTGTCTGGAAAGCAGCTCTGCAGAACAGGACCCGGGGTCCTGGGTGAAGCAGCCAGCAACGCGCCTCGGCCACAAAGGCGGCCAACAGTGTCCCGGGCTGCATTAGGAAGAGCACCAGCAGGTCGAGGGACGTGACCCTTTCCCTCTGCTCAGCACTGGTGAGACACATCTGGAGTGCTGGGCCCAGGTCTAGGCTCCCCAGTACAAGGCAAACACGGACATACTGGAGCCCTTAATTAAGGGCTTGGAGCATCAGGCATACAAGGGAAGGCTGTGTGAGCCAGGATTTTGTAGCCTCAAGAAGGACTGGGGGCGGCGGGAAAGAATCTTATTGATGCGTATAAAAACCTGATGGGAAGCAGTAAAAAAGAGTGGGTCTGACTCACCCAAGTGGTGCCCAGTGAACGGACAAGAGGCAACAGGCACAACTGGAAACACAAGAAACTTAAAAAGGAAGTTTGGGGTGGGTTTGGTTTCTTTCTTCCCCCCCGCTCCTTGCTGTTTGTTTTGTTTTTCTGTGAGGGTGGTCAAACACTGGAACTTACCCAGACAGGTTGTGGCGTTTCCATCCCTGAAGCTGGTCTAGGTGACCCTGATGGGAGCAGGGCGCCTGGACCAACTAAATGATCTCTAGAGGTCCCTTCCAACCTGAACATTAATCTGAGGGTAAAAAACCCACTTCTGTGGTAGGAAACAGAGGAGGAGATAATACTCGCAGCAGAACTGGGTTGGTTTTCCTGCTGCTATTTACACCTAACAGTAAAGATGATTAAGCCTCAGTATTACAAAGCTAATTCAAACAGCTCAAAAATCCAAATATTTGATACCAAGTATTTATAAAACCAGCTTCATTTTACCTCAATGTAAGAAACTGCCTGTAATCTCTCTCAGTTTCCCACAGACAGCACACCAGGTTTCACTGCTTACAAATGTGAATGCCACAAAACCGTTTGCTTAACGGTCGATGGATAAAACCACACAAGAACATGAAGGAAGATTCACCTGTGATGAAAGTCTTTTGTAACATTTTAGCTAGGTTAAACATACAGCTTTTTAAAAGGAAATACAAAAGCTGCTGTATCGAGAACTCCAGAAAACAACCTCCTCCACTGGATGACAAATATAATAGGGGTGGCAGCAATAAAAACGTGTTCATTACTGATCTGAAGGCAGGACCCGCAGAAGTGAGGCCCGAATCAGTTTCCAGTTCCCACTGCTTAACCAGAACTGTGCTACACAGAAACCCACCTCGGCAGTTTCAAACACAAAAGGAAAGACTCATTGTACATCTCATCATACACAACTCAGAAAACTTGTATTGCAAACCTCCCCTGAGGAGCCATGCCAAGCATTATGGATTAGCTGCAACATCCCACAGCCCTTTCAACATTCCCACTGGGTACCGCGTACTGATATTGCACCTGAAACAGGACATACAGCCTTGCTGTAGCACACACTGGTTTAGGCAGCAAACAGCACAGAGGCACAACTGGGATGGAAATAAGCAGGGTCTGCTCCTACTTTCTCTGCAAGTTTCAGGAAAAGAACCTGTCACTGAGGAACAAACCCAAGCTGACATGGGCTCTGGAGTTAATCTCTTTCTTTTCTTCTGCTTTTCAAATCTAAATCAGTTTTCACTAACAGCGCCAAAACCTGCCAGTAACTTTTACAGCTGCAGGGTCATCAACTTCAAGACAGCTACTTGGCAACCTTTCCACACCATTTGGATGCAACTGTGTTCACCCAGACACACAAACAGGCTGTACAGAGAGAGACAACATAAGACAGACAACTGTTTTCAGGCCAGCATGTTATTTTGAGGAGGTTCACTTTACACCCTGAAAAAGAAGATGTTTCAACAAGCAGCCAAAGAGCACCCTTAAGAAGTATGTGACAGAACTGGAAGTTGTAGCTGAGAGACATAAGCTGTTAGCCTGCTTCCAGGGGCACTGATCATAAACATCAGTCCCAAGTTATATGTTAGACCCAGTATAGATGCAGCTACTTTGTGAAACGCTTTGAAGTCTGCAGCTGATGGAGTTCTAAGCATGCAGTGTCAGTTATACATGTGTTTTTTTGGTTGAATTACAAAAGCACAACTATATTCAGTGACTTGATCAAGAGGTGACCCACAGTGGCAAACCGAAGAACGGTTATGAAAGCAATATCTGCATTCTAGAACATCGATTTTCTCACAGTATTTTAAGGTTTATTCAAGAAACAGAACTAAAGCAAGCTGTATATACGGTACCACAGATGGGTACTAAATTTGCTACTGAACGAGTTTCATGCCAGCAGAGCTGAATCTCGCAGTCTATTCAGGCAGCCTCTCATTGCTCAAACAACTCAGCAGGCAATCTATACAAAGTATGGAACAAACGCCTCAAAAAAGGAGAAGGTTCTCCAAAAAACACCCCCACGACACACCAGACAACACATCCTTTTAAGAACCAGGGAAGGTAGAGGCTAATGACCTCCCATCTCATCACTGACAAAATTCCAACACTGAAAACAATCTCAGAATAACTACACGGTCTCCAATTCCTCAGTCCTACTCCAGCCCTATTCACAGCTCACAGAAGCTATAAACCTCTGGAGAAAAAAGAGAAACAAAAGGACAGGAGACTATTTTCCAAAGAGCTCTTCAGAAGCACGAGAAGCCTGCCCGTGCGAGGCGCAGAAATGGTGTGCTGGAAGCGGAGCTACACTGTACGATGCCGACAATCTGCGAGGCCACGCTGCAGGCCGCAGAATAACCCCCTGTCCGGAGCTGGACGCTGGGGTAGTTTGGGAGAGGGTGTGAGAAAGGAAGGCAGAGGCATAAGCCGCACCACAATGCCTGTATCCGCTTTGCAGCCTCAGCCCCTCCCTATGAAACCGCAAAAGGGACTGGAAGGCTGGTGACAAGAAGTGCCCACTTCTGAAAAACGGAACACGGGAAGTGACGGCAACTGGAACGATGCTGGGCCGTGAGCACTGGGACAGTGAACCAAGGAGGCTACGGGGCAGGAGCACTGTGGGAAACGAAAAGTTACTCCCGTGCTGAGTGTAGAAAGCAGCGAGTTCCTGCCATGAGCTCATTCCTTCTCAAGTGAGCAGCAGTGGAGGAGAGACAGACACTTGGATGGCATCAGATACACAGCCCAGGGGAGGGAAGGGAAGAACAGAGGAAAGAAGAGAAGCAGGCCCCCTCACTGAGCCAGACCAGAGCTACTGCTGCTAGAAGGGAGCCGGATTAGAGCTGGAGCACTTGCCTCTGCTTTTTTCCCCTCTCAGAAAACCAAGGAGAAGCCACCAAACTTAGACACCTACCTGAAATGCATTCAGATTTTGCTGACTGCAAACCCCTACTCTGAATCACACCTAGCCTCAGAAAAACTCGCCATCAAAAGCACGCAAGAGTGACTTCAGAACATCCTCCTCTTTGGCTGAGTGTTTGTGCTGCCCTGAAGTAAGATTCATTCTTGGATCAGTGATTTCATAATGTAAAACACAAAACCCTTCAAAAAGAAACAAATACATAAGGTGGCAGTTAAGGACAGCAGTTATAATATTCCTCAAATTACACGTTGCTTTCTCTTAGGTAACTTCCTAATCTGCCTTCTCCAAAGGCCCTCCTGTCAACTGAACACACATTTCTCAGGCTAACACCCTTCAAATGCAATTTTAAAATGTGTACCTATTTCTGTAAAATTTGTCACATGGCAGCCTCAAATCAGAATTCTGATTTTTAAAAACACTTCACCTATCTGTTTTACAACACTCATCACACCCCAACAGGTATCTTGTATGCTGTTTACTCTCAGTGTCCTCAGCTGCTTTGCACTCAGGCTTGTTAAGCAAAGCAGTAATTTAGCAACGTCAGCTCGTTTGTTAATGTCTCCCCTAACATGACATCTAGTCTTCCCCTGATTTCTTTACGGCTGGATTTACAGCTTGGTTCTGTCTTCCTGCAGCTGAATAAGCACCTGACAGAAACGCCCAACTGAACAGTCACATACTCATTTTGAAGCAGTCACGGAAATCTTGAGGAAAGACTCAAGAGCTTGAAATGGCCAAGAGCTGGTAGGAAATAAATCAAAACTTTGATACCTCCATACACCCCAAGTTAGCAACAAGAACAATTCAAGAATCACCAACTAAACAAAAGGCCGTATGTAAACAGAAAACCCCATTTTCATTATGATTTTTCTCTAATAAACAGGCCTTGCAATTTCTCAAAGGGTTTTTTTTGTGTGTTGAAAGGAAATACTGCCTTAGAAGGTAACAAAATTTTGTTTCATAGTTCAGCATTGCCTAGTGAATTACAAGCTATTGTTTCTATATAAAAGCAGCAACATTGTGAGACTCCTTTAGAGATACAAAGACTACCGCATCAAATAATACCGACAACCTTACACCTCAAAGCATGAATTTAACTCTGCTTTCATTGTATTACCACCACGGCAGCGTTACAGCATTTCTGAAATTACACTTTTGTCCAAGTCACTGTGTCAACAGACAAGCCAGTCTGCTCCAAGCACCGAAGGGCTAAAATGGAATAAAACGGCTCAACCAGCTAAGATGCATTCAAACATGAATTCTAGTGGTGCTTCACTTCACTTTGCTACTGTAGTCAAAATTTTACTCTCTGTATTTTACAGAACAACAGAAAATCGTAGGCGGATTTTTGGGTTCAAACAAAAGTTTGATGCCTTGCCTTTCAAGCTCTTACTACGTAAAGATGCAGGACATCAAGAGATGACGCCCATAGTCTTGCCAAATGCAACGAGATTTCTCCTTCAGAAGACCTACAGAAGTTGTCAAACCTTAGTGCCAGCACAGTCCATTCGAGGAGCTGATCCTTCCACCATTTTCAATTAAAAGTCAGGGTTTCACTTCCCCCAACCACCACAGCACAAACCACTTTAACTTCCTAGATTGTACCAGCAAACCTTTACAAACCGATGGCTGAGCACAGGAGCACACAAAAGCCCTCAGAGAGAAGAACACTGGCAGGCCTTGTTCATACACCTCGCTGAGCACAACCCCTCCAGAAGAAGAGGCAGAAAGACTAGGTAGGCAGCTTCAGAGCCAGCGCCCACAGCTGGCACTAGCCACGAGCTGCAGCGCTGCTGGACGTTCGGCTTCTGAACATCCGCATCAGCCGCTTCCACGTGCCCATCCGCCCCTTCACTGCGCAGGCGGAACGAGGAGCCTGGGCTGACCCTGACTCCCCAGGAGCTGCCCAGCCTGGACACCCAGCCTGACACAGACGGAGGCTGGTGCAGAGCTCCCCACGCCACAGGAGCAGCAGCCTGTACAGGCAGGGTGGGTGGCTGGCAGGCAGGCAGCCCGGCAGCTGAGCACCTTCCTGCAGGCAAGACACGCACGTCAGACCCCGTGAGAAAGGGTCGTTCTGATCCCTACCAACTCCAGGGAAGACAAGCATCGCGCTGCCTGCGAGCCAAACAGGAAGGACACTCCGCTCTCTTGTACAGCGGGTTAGAAGTTGTTTCTGCTATTTCTTTCTCCTCAAAGAAAATGTCAGTGTAGACACAGGCGATTACACTTGATTTCATTCTGTGTTTCAACTCTCAAGCAAATAATTGGATAGGTGCCTCTCTGAAGTCACCTACAGGACTTCTGACAATGACTGCGTGGGTCCAACACCTCTGAAAAGAGACAGAATTACATTTATCTCCTTTTTTTTTAAAAAAAAAAAACCAAACCACAGATGTAATAAGAAGTTCTTGAAGCTTATTAGCAATCATCACTAAAGGTATAGAAAGCAAAAAAAGCCATTAAAAAGTTTCACATGGAAACAGATAGAAAATGGCCAAATCACACTTCCTTTGCAGACTATAGTGAAGTGTCTTCTCTAACCAAGACAAATTAGAAACGCCTGTATTATGCAAACTCATATCACAGTTTACGGCTTGAGAAGCCAGGGATTTCCTACTGTGTTTCTAACAGCTGGACAACTAAACTACTTCACTGTTTACTTTGTGATGCCGCATTCGTGATATGGCAGAGCCTAAACATTTTCTTAAAAGAAGATGAGCCTGAAGGAGTTAACCTCACACACAGAAAGCCTGATACCTGCCAGACAACCTCAGGCTCTACAGTTTTTAATAATGAATAGTTACTCATGCATTGCATAAGTATTATTACATCATATCTTGTATGTATGCAAAATCAGAACTACAATAAAATAGGCTCCTCTGTTTCAATATTGTATCAATTAACCCACTCATCCACTTAATTTGGAGCTGTAGATGCATCAGGTCACAACAGCTTTAACATCTCACATGCCTCTGTGTCTAAACAGGAACAGACAGACCATTCTAAATACAAAAAAACCCAACCCACCACCACCAACAACAAAAGCCCCAACAAAAAAAACTTGCTCTACCATAATAACTGGGTGAGAGGAAAGATACCATTACTGTGCTTTTTTATTATGTTTTTGTCCTGCCTAACATCTAACGTACATATCAACACCTCACTTTCAAGATGTAAGTCAATAAAACACGCAGAAATACCTTCATCCCCAAGGTCGGCATTACACAACGTGAGTATAAAATGGATCACAACAAGGACACTGAACATGGCTCACATCTCAAAGAACACGGCTTTTTTTCCAACTCGGTAATTAATGCATGAGTAAACTACAATAAGTATTACATTCATTTTCCTAAATATTAAACTCGTTAGAAATTTGTTCTGACGGTCAGAAACACACTTGAGACACGGGAAGACTGTAACCCTGAGCCCATGGAGAAGGGGCAACGAAGAAGCGGGATGTGACATGAGGAAGTCTCGGGGGCAACACGGGCCAGGGGTTAGGACGTTCCCTTCTGCAGCGCAGCACCAGTGCCCGCCGTTGTAGGCAGTTTGTACCACGCTAGCGTAGGACCACCATAAAACCCCCACTTTGCAAGTCCTGCACAAGTCTCCCTTGTGACTACGCCCAGAGGTCTCCCCTCGCACGCTCACCCCTTCGCCACCCGCCCCGCAGGAACACACCTCCTGCTGTGCCGCCTCCACCCCCGTGCCCACAGACTGACCCCTCAGGTGACAACCCAGGAATCATTTACAGCCACATGAAACATCTGAATTCGAATTACTTCACATCTCCAGCTTCTGACTAGCAGCACGAAATTCAGTGGCTTTAATTGTGAAACAACCTTTCCTAATTCTAAGCTGCTGAAATAGGCTGCTGAGTCAGCACCATGTAAAAACTTAAGTCGTACGCTAAAGGGGGAGATGAAAACACAAGAATTTGTGCCCCCCTGTGCTGCACAGTAATCCCACCCCGAAATTCCACTCCCCGTGGCTGAGCGTAGGCTGTATCTAACAGACCCCAGCCTGGCACGAGCAAACCTGTCCCCACGGCATTCCAGAAGTCTGGGCAGAGACGGACTGCTGCTCCTGGCCCCGGCAACTCGGACCCGGGGGTCTCCCTCTTCACCACCTGACGTTGCCCCTGGCAAGTGAGCCCTGGTTTGAACACCTCCCCAGCAACCCACCAGCACAACTGGTCTTGTACCAGACAGCTGCCCTTTTTCCTGACAGAAGCAAGGGGCTCGAGGAACTGGAAGACCAGCAGCCAATTATCTTTCCTAATCACAAAACAACCCCGCAGACCTTTACTTCAGCTGATGGCAAACTCCTTCCGTTCACAGCTCAGTCCTTGCACAGTCCTCACCATCCTCCAGGAAAGTGGGTGGGCCTGGAAATAACTGGGTTCTCTGGACATACACACACTTTTCACCTTGAAGGTGTACTGATAGCTACACCCACAAGGTACCGCAGGGGTCACAGCATACAGGCCTGTTCTTCTGCCAGAATAAAACACACAGCGCACACCTAGAAACCTGTACCGTGAACTCTGATCTGAGAATCAGAGCTTTTAAAATCCCCAGTTGCTGACACTGCTGAACTGGTAAAGCACGGTAGAGGTGTAAAGCTTTTCCAAGAAACTTCTCTGCCTACATTGTATTTACGTGCACAGGCTACAGGTATTTAGAGGTTCTTATTCGTGAGTGCCTAAATTTTAACCAAACCTTCTGAAGCACAGAAAGTTCTCCACTACTTCAGGGTTCTTTGTTTTTGAGGAGACTCTTTCACACTTTGAATCAGCCTGTCTCTAGTTAGATGAAGCTAGCCATTTCTCTCCCCCTTCATTGCCAAAAAAACCTTGTTTCATGTCCCCCCGAGATGGAGGTGTTTGTTAACTGGCCTGCTCCCGTCTCTCCAATCCCACACGTGGGACCAGTCCGTAAGTATCGCCTCGGGGTTGCTCAGCCACAGCATTCCAGGCTCAGTTTCTCCTCGTCCACCAAGCACCTCGTAAAAAAAGACGTAATTACAAAAGTTACTGCCTTTGCAAAGTTGTGGGATTCTAACTGGGCAGAAAAGTTCCCCAAGTCATCATACTACCCACTGTTACAGCACCCTCAAACACAGGGCTCAACTGGCGGTTCACAGGAAGGCCGAACACTCCTGCCTCGAGCACAGCCACACTCAGAAGCACCAGGAACACCTTTGAGGGCTGTAGCAGTTTGGGCTGTCTAATTGCAGTCCACGGGCCTCAGTCCGTTAGAGTTTGCATCCAGCAGCGTGCCTGGCTACGTCACCCCTGAGCCATGACTCTTGCCAGTCCTTCTCCCTCCACCTCTACCAGGAGAGTTGTTTCAAGGGACACAGGAAAAGTTGTGTTTAAAAAAATCCAAACAAAACCACAAAACAAAATAAAACAAGAGATAATTCTAAAGCCTCACTGATTTACGTGAGCGAGCTTAAAGCTTTGCAGAAACTTCAGGCAAAGCACCTAGAAATTGAAATGGCTATTTTTATCTTCTTTGCTGGAGGCACCTACACAAAACTGTTTAGAAACTCCACCCAAAAGGGAGCGATTCCTAGGTACTGCCTTTTGATTTGGGTTGAGGTTTGGGAAACTGTAGAACAGTAGGTACACCAGAGACATCAGAGAGGACTTCTCTGAAGGAAGGTGAGGCTAAGAACGCTTCTGAACACACTGCGAATGGTCAACAGAGCATCAAATTGTGACTGCAGACAGTAAAACAGTGTTGAGTCCTTCATACCAAGTAAAATACCATCTCCCCTCAAAACCCATGCCGACAAGCAGCAAGGGTTACTGACACTGGCATTACTGAAGCTACAGAGAACTGTGCCTGCTGCAGCTCAACAGCTGAAATTTTTACCTCACCTACAAAGCCAAAAGCTAGAACATTATCTTCCCATGGAACATACTTATTTGCCACTTAAGAGGCCACCTGAATGCAAAACCATCGGCTCCGTTCCCGCAGCTTTCAACAGCGAGGGTTCTCCTAAGGAAAACCCACTGTGTGCTGTAAGAAAGCACAACCAGGGGCATTGATTGTCATTTTGCTTCAGTTAAACACAACCGCATCTCCGAGTCCAACGATTCAGCTCTGCCCTCCCTCGCTTCCCGGCGAGGTGACCTCGAGTACGGCGTCACGGCCAAGGTGACAAGTCCCGAAAGCTGCGGCTTCCCAGTTCAGCTCCCAGCCCCCACGGTCTGCAGTTACGGCAAGAGCCGTCAAACACTTCCCTCCCTCCCTCCCTCCCTCCCTCCCTGCCTCCCCCCCCGGCAGCGCCGAGATGAAACCCTCTCACCTCCACCCCGCCGCGGCCGTCCCCGGCAGGCGGCTCTCCGAAGGCACGGGGCGGCCAGGGAAGGGGAGCGGGCCCGGCGGCAGGGACGCAGAGAGCGGGACCGGAGGCCCCGCGGGCGGACGCCGCGTTACCTCGCTCCCCTCCGGGGCCCCGCAGCGGCGCTCCCGCCGGGAGAGGCCTCCCGGCCGCGGGGCTGCAGCTCCCTCGGCCCGGGCCGGGGCTGGTGTCGTGGCAGCCGCAGCGCCGGCCCCGCCGCCGGACGGCGAGGCGGCCCCGGCAGCGCCTCTTCCCCCGGGCTCTCACCGCAAGTGCGAGCGGCGCAAGAGCGCAGGCGCCGGCGCGGCGCGGGGAGGGCGGCCCGGGGCGGGGGGGGTCGGGGGTCGGGGCCGGGGCGGCCCCTCCGCTGCCCGGGGGAGGGCGGGCGCGTCCGGGCCGCGTCTCCCGCCGTGCCGGCGCCTGCGGGACAACGGTCCCGGGGCTGCGAGCGTCCCGCCGGTTGCTTCCGCCTTCGGTCCCCGCTGCGGCGATGAACGCGCTCGCGGGGCGGCGGGCGGGAGGCACGCGCGGCTCCGAGACAAAGCCGCGATCGGGCACAGGGTCATCGGCCACCGCCGGGGCTTGGGGCCTGACCCCCCCCTCTGACGAGGCTGCAGAGCTGGCAGGTAGGAGGTGCCCTTGGGCCAGTGCCTTGTAGCTCCTTTTTAGCTGTTTTTCATCTCAAAACGGAGCGCGCGAGCTGGGGAGGCTCGTGTGGCGCCGTGGGGGATGTGGCTGGGGAGCTGACGTAGGCAGGATCTCCCTGCGGTTCCTTCCCTCGGGCAGAAATCAATCTGAAACTCGACTTTCCCGGGTGAGTTCGCCTTCCCGGTGGCAGCGTGGGATCCAGGAGCAGCGTCGTGAGTGATAAACCTCATGTTCGCCTCCGTGGTCAGAGCTGAGGCTTCTGCTTACCCGCTTCAAACACCCCCCCGCCCCCCGTTCTTTTTTACCTTCCAATCTAGAATTTATTTTCCTCTGTGAGAGAAGGGGAAAGTACTGTTTCTGGGAGGTACATAGTGGTAAGGGGATGGCACGACTTGCAACTGAGGAAACGGTTTCAACCATTGAGTCTTGACGGTGCTGTAAGCCTTTGTGTTCTGTCTTGATAGTCACTGCTTTTTAAACAAGATCGAGCTCGTTTTATACTTTAGATATAGGGAGGAAAGGATTGTAGAAGAGTTGGATTTGTGGGACAACAAGGGGAGGCAACTCATCCTACTTACGGGAGAGGGAGTGGGGAGAGGAAGTGGTTTGCGGGGGGTTTTTTGTACTTGGTATTGATGTCCTCAACTTGATTGTCGTTTAAAAATGCAGCCAACAAATGAACCAAACCCAAAACCCACAACCAAAACCAACCAACCAACCAAAAGAACCCCATAAAAAAACCCAAACTGGTTTGGATTTTGCGTTTCAGTGGGGTTTTTTTCACTATGGTGAAAATTCTTGTTTTAAGACAGCTTATAGTAGCTTCTCAGTACCTCCCTACTTCTGGCAAATTTGGAAAATTCAAGCCTTGTTCTACACCTATTATGTTCTTAAGTTTAGGCTGTAGAAATTGTAGGCATTTGAGCATCTGAAACTTGGGCCATTTTTTGGTTTAAGTATATGTTTTAAGAAAGTTTTAGTTATGTGTTTAGTGCCATTTGTGTTCAGAAAAATCACAGAATCACACGCTCTGCTGACTTGTGCGTCTGTATATCTCTTTAAATGTGTGTTTTGAAGCTTAATTTGCCTCTGCATAGTTAAAATCTTGATGTTTACCCAAACTGAGTTTTTCGTGAGGCCACTTCACCTCCAGAGCCTGGGAAGCATTTGCTGAAGCAGTGCTGTAACTGACTCAAAGAAAACTCACTGACAACTCAGTGTTATTAAGCAGGGATTCTGTATTACGGTGCCGGGCAGCACGGGGGATGGCTCCTTCCACCCGTGCTCCAACGGGTTAGCAAAACACATCAGTTCCTATACACAAAAATCGTATGTTTGTGAAAATGAATTTGTGAAACATACCTTTGTGTAGAAACTGGAGTCAAATTAAAAAAATCCAAAGCCAACTGAAAGACTAGACGAGGTCATAGGCTTTGAGCAGGGAGGTTGGACTAGATGGTCTCCAGAAGCTCCTTCCAACCTCGACTGTTCTGTCAATCTGTTCTGTGACAGAAGAATTGCATTTAATAAACCTGCATTAAAATAGGTTTATCCAACTAGTTTGTATTTCAGATTTTGTTCCTTGTTTTGTTGAAATTTTTTTAACTCATTCTGTTGTCTTCAATGACAAGAAGGAATACCTGAGTCATTTCCACGTAGTAGAAATTAATGGAATCAAAACTAAAACCAAGTTTTCAGCTCTTCCTCGGTGTTGAAAGTTTTACAAGACCTTTTTTAAAGGTGTTTTTTTTCTTTTATTTTATTAAGCTATCTTGAATATTCCATAGTAGACTAAACAAATCTAAGAGGGAGAAGGTCATAGACCTAGGGATTATTAGTCAGATGACTGAAGAACTTGCTGAACACTAGAAAAAAGAAAACAAAACCAACCCAAACCCCTCGCTCTTCCAGATCCAGTCCCTGAGCACCTCATCACACACCTGAGCTCAGCACTGGACACAGCTTAGTGCAAGGCAGCAGCAGCAGCTCATGCTGCTGCAGAGCTACACTTTCAAACCCCAACCTGTTTGTGAGGTAGCAGGGTCTGGTTAAAGCTGCTGGTTCTCTGAGTTCATTGATAACGTCAGAGTTAAAGAAATTAGACCGAAGCCATTCAGTACAATACTTGAATGTGTAGTGCGTCAGGCAGAGGGCTTTTGAGCCGTGATTGAGTTGCTTACAAAGAACAGAATCAGGATTACATGGGGCTGTTCTTTGATATTTTGGGATTTTCAGTCCTTTGGCACCCATGTGTGTAATTTTCAGCTACTTTGGTTTTTCTTGTGAATGGACACAGTGAATACCTGGCTATCAGTGCTTTTAAAGCCTTACTAAAGCATTGAGTAATAAATAAATAGGGCTGGTTTTTTCTCATGTTGCTATTTCTACATGCAACATTTTGTGATGTCTCGAACAAGGTGACAGTTCTTAAACTTTTGGGGTTTTATGCTTCCTATACTACTTGTGGCATCCTCAGGCAGAAAGCACGATACCCAGAGCAAAGCAGCAGACTTTTGAACTGGGATAACTTGGATTCTTCCCTTAGTTCTCTTGCTGCAAAGCACGTTCTAGTTACTCCTCACGGTTAAAAGCTTGGAGGCACAATTACCAGCTGACACAGCTCCCGTGTCATTTCTCTGTTTTCCCAGATGTTGAAATAATAATGCAGTGCCTCATTCCTGGAATGATGACCGGGAAAATGCTCACCAGCTGCATGTTATACTGTGTTTTCTTCAGTGTTCTGCAAGTCCAACAAAACTACAGTTTAGTAAACGCTTGTTCCCTGACTGCAGCATGGCCATCCGCACATGTTGTTGCAGCCTGTTGGGTGTTTATTTTTCCATAGGTAAAAATTAGAAGTACTTGATTTTCAGTTATTAGGGCTAAATGATGAGGAAACACATGGAAAAGTTCCACTGTATGTGATAGAAAATGTACCTTAAAAGCGAGAGCGTGGCTGTTTATTTTGGAAAACTGGTTGTCCGTACTTTAAATTCAGGAAATGTGAGTGTGTACTCGCACAGTTGGATACAGCCGTGTTTACTCTGCATTTCTGAAATTACAGTGACTGTATCCAACCTGTTGTGCAGTATCGTGTGGAGTCCCTGGTGCTGCGTATTGCAAAGCCAACGAATTGTGTTCCTGGGACACCCAGCATCCAGCAGCGAGCTCAAGGGAAAGCCCTGCAACGTGCTCCCTCAGTACCGGAGCCAGAATCCCGCTCCTGCGGCAGTGCTGTTCTCGTGTGAGCCTTCCAGCCGTTAGAGCCTTCCGCTGGGATAGCACACAGCTACTGGTTTTCAGCCTGCCTGGGACAGGTTGAAAGCTTAGGGAAGTGAGTGGTTCATCTTTTCTCACAAACTTGAATTCCCTGGAGACTTTAGCATCTTTTCAGAGGTACTGAGAACCCTTGGGTGTCATTGGAAACCAGGGGCAGGTGTGAATAGCACCATTTTCTGCTAAACAATAGAGATGATAAAAGTCTACCCTGTGGGTGTGTGTGTGCACACACATATACCTATGCACATCAATAGGTATTTTTAATTAAACACAGAATTAGACTCTGTTCTGTTAAAAAAAAAATCAACTCTGTATGTCCATGTGTGTACAGCTGTCCCATTCTTGTGGTGAGGCCGGTTTTTCCTATTGCTTCAGAATAACTTAGAATGTCACATAAATGTACTCCCTGTTTTCCAAACTGGACTGGTATTATTCGGCTGTATGTTAATAAATGATTGTTGTTCTCTTTTAACAGTTGTAGTTCATTCTGGTCTTAACTATGCAAAATGGAAAGATACAATGAGTTACTCTGTGTGGCCTCTCTGATGGAGCTTAACAGCGATTCTGTTGATTGGAAATCTCATGGGTCATTATAACGTGTTATTTGTAATTGTATGTAGCTAAGAAATTTTGAATGACAGTATGTTTGTTTATAGCTGAGATTATAATTGTGACTGTATCCTTGCTGGTGTTACCAGCATTTAATGTGAGTTGGTGGGTTTCCTTGCTCGGGCTGTAAATGAAAGAATTGTCTTCATATTTCATTTTCCTCTTTATCAGACAGGATGCATTCCAATCTGGCCGTGCATCTCTCAGAGCCCTTCCTGACTGACTGTACCAGATTAGAGATGATACCCCAGTGTCACCCAGTGGAGGAGCTTTTGTCAAGGTGACGCTATCAGGGCTCTGTGACAGGCACTTTCCCTTCCTGTTGGCCGAGCAGCTGAACTTCAACTTGATCTTGTGGTTTCTCTTTTGCTGCATTACGAGCAGACAGAAGGGGGGGAGGTTCAGTCTCCCATTTCCCCATGTTTTTTGGTATTTCTCAGACAGCTGAACTTCTGGCAGTTCAGGCAATATTTACGCTTTATGCTTTCATGTACCCTGAAGGCTCATTTCATCAATAATTCAACTGTGTTTTACTTGTGCAGTTTGGGGATCAAACAGTAATTATCTGTGTGTAACACTTCGTTCTTCCTCTGCCTGTAGAGCAGAATGTCTACTGAGTCCTGGTTCGGGAGATGAAACTCCCTGACCTGCTTTCTGTTGTTCTTGTTTTATATGAGGTGTCTGCTGGCTGCTTGGTAAGGAAGTAATAAACATGGCCTGGAGCTCTTTCAAATAATTAGCCAGTCACCAGCATACTTTATTGTTTGCCCATAAAGTAGTGTGCGATAGGGAAAGAGGGTGAAAGGAAAGGAGAAAGTAAAGTGAAAAGAGGACAGAAATGGATAGCTACCACCACGGGTCCAAGGCGTCCCTATGGTCCCAGGTCCAGGCAGCATCCTGCCGGTCCTAACGATCGTCATGATCCTTGGTGGGGGGAGCTTCCAAAGTTCGGGTGCTGAGGAGCCCTTTTTTATGCCCAGCAGCAGCCCTTGCTCCTCCTCTGTATCTCCGCCTCTTCTTGGCTCCATCGATGCTGATCGATCCTTCTTGATTACGGTTCTCAGGCTCGTCCCTGGCACCGGAGAACAGCACAGCACTCGTGAGACAAAACAGAGCCCTCTTGCCTCCGGCAAGGCTCCCTCCTTTGGCTGTTATCTCCCCCCACAAGGTTTCTAGAAGGGAGAAGCAGATACCAGCATCTCTTATCCTTTTGCTGTTTTCTGCCAGATGAACAAGTTGCTCAGCTCTCGTCCTTGCTCTGTCCGGGGCACAATGACCTCACAGGCCTGGCATTCCCTTCCCAGGATCAGCAACTGCTGCTCAGGCAGCAGACAAAAATGTCAAATGTGTTTGACAATGTTTCTCTGGGCAGTCTGGGGTGCAGCCACGAGTGCTTGGCTTTGGAACGTGGAGCTGGTGGTACGTTTTGCCGCTGTTGAGGAAGGTGCAGGCCTAAAGATGCTTGGGAGTTAGCCTGGTTCTCAGCTACTGCTGGACTTTCCCCTTTCCGTGTGAGCTCAGTACCCAGTTTCCCGGTTTCCAGAGGGTCGTCCGGACGTGTGTTTGGTGGTGGTTCATGGTGTCCTGCTGCTGTCTCTGGCAATCTGTTGCATTGCTCATGGAGAGGCTCTTGTACTAGTGCTGTCAAGGTGTCGATTGCAAAATTTACAGACTCTCCTTCTCTGAGATGAGAGTCCAGAAATACTAATGGCTTCCCAATTAGAATGCAGTTTGCTTTTTGTTTTGAGCAGTAGCGTGTTTGCATATGCTGGACGTCGAACCTACAGATTGTGTCAGTGTTGGAAAATATTCTTTGGAGCAGCACGTGTGGTTTCTGTTTATACAGGTCTTCACCTGAATCTGCTGGGGTTTGGTGACTGAAATCATTTGCACTACTATGTTATAGACTGTTTTGAATTGATTTTTTTTATTCCTCCCCCCACCCCCAGAAACGGCACTAAACCAATTGATGACTGACATACAAAGTAACTTCCAGTGCCTTGGTCTTCTGCAACCCTACTGCTGGGCAAAGGGAGAAGCTTGTGTTGTAAGAGGACCAGATGCCATGTGGTATCGAGGTAGAGTTGTAGGACTCAGCAGTGCCTATCTCCAGGTAAGTTTGATTATATGGGGGGAGGGGGCATGTGCGTATGAACAGGCGCACGTGTATGTTAAAAAAAAAAAAAAAAAGGCAAATAATCCAGTCGTCTACCGTCAGTTTATGATCACACCTTTTTTTCATTCAGCTGACCTGACTTTCCAGATGCTCATTCTGCTTAAAAGTGTGGTAACTGTCCGGATGTTAACGTTTCTGTTAAAGATGAATTCTACGTACCTATCTCAGTTGTCACGATCTTTCCCGTAGTTTTCCTGGTGATGATAAATGTTCTTAAGTAAAAAGCTCCCCTTGATCCCCTGTAAGTAATCCCTTGCAGGTTTTTTCTTCTTTTGCTGTTGCTGTTACCATGTGTGGAATGCTTTGAAAATACTTGGGTTTAGCTTCCCCCCACCCAGAGAGTCGGGGCTGGCTGTGTGTTTTGAATGCTTTCTGCTGCACAGGTACAGAGCTCCTTTTTCGAATGAGCAGTTAATCCTACCTAAACTCTTGAGTCTGCTTGCCCTCTTTCAACGTAGATTTGCAAGTCTGACTCCAGCCTGGTTCACGCATTCTTTATGTCTTTCACTTCTAAACTGCTGTGGGTTATTGCACAACACGTGGGGTCTCTTGCAAGACAAGTTTGGAAAGTGAACTTCTGACCTGCCATAGCGGTTTTTTAATCCTTTCCTTCATTTCCACCTCATCACATCACCTGCTCTCAGCAGACCGTTATTTTTTCCCCCAGAGAAGTGAATGCTGTCAATGAACGCGTTCTCTGAGTAAACTTGACTGAATTATTTCAGGAAAGCTTTTCTTTTCCTATAGGTGCAGTACATAGACCATGGTTACATGGAGAGGGTTATTCTGTGTCTTCTGTATCCAGCCGCGCTGTATGCTGGTGTTCCTGCGTTTTGCATACCCTGTGAGCTCCACAAGACAGTACCGGTGAGCAACAGTGACTTGGAAGAGGTTTTAGCTGGTAGTTACTCAAACTGGTACGCTGTTGAGTCCCACCAAGGTTGAGGCTAGTTGCTGGCGTGTTTTCTTGCCTGCGAGGATGGGGAGAACAGCTGGAGGATGGTTTCAGCAAGGGAGGCTTTTACCAGGAGCTGCTGGATTACTTTATGAAGTGACCGTGCTTCAGAAGCAGCTGTCCTTGGAATTAAATCTTTGTGAGAGGGGACGCTGCGGTAGTTGGCAGGATGATACTCAGGAGTGGTAGTTTGTTTTGCAGTAGCAGCGAGAAGAAGGGGGGCCTGGATTTCTTAATGCAGAATAGCCAGAAAATTGTCAGTCTTCAAGTCCTGCAAAAACGTTTCTGTCATTCTGCAGGTAGCTGTGAGGGAAACCCTCTGTTACCGCTGCTCAGCTCATGGGAGTGAGTGGTTTAGGGGTTTTGTTAGTCGGTAATTGGTATGTGAACAACGTTCTCGGGTGTCATCACACCTTAGTCCCATTTGAATGGTGCATTTAGTAAAGTGAATTACTGAAACGACTGGGTCACTTTTGAACTTGTTCTTAAAGAAAACCTTTTTATTGCTGGGAGCAGTTCAACGGATAGATTCAGACAGACAGGCTTATCGGCCTGCGGGTTGGGACGCAGACAGATATTGCAGGGAAACACAGAAGTCTTTAAAGTGTCCTGTGTTTCCTGTTGTCTGTTATCTCCGAGTGTAATTCTGTGTCTTTGGGTTCGGCTTTGGGTGATTGTGCACACAGACCTTGTTATGCCTGGGGTAAAGGTCAGCCTTGGCAAGCAGCGTCTCTTTCTAAGCCACTTCAACGTCTGAACTGGCTGGTGGGCTTTGTCACACGGAAAGTTTTAGTGTCCCAAAGAGCAGGTAACGTTTAAACTGTTGTAGACAAATCAAACCAGTGATGGGTGTTTTCAACCAAGTTTTTCAATGATAGTCGCCTATTTTCATGCCCCTGTGTTGAGGATGGTGTGGGGCTTAGTGTCAGTGTCTTAACGTGTGGCGATTTCTTGCTTTCACCCAACAGATCGGCAGCTTTTGGCAGCAAGGTGCAGTGGATTGCCTTCAAGAACTACTTACACATGAGGAGGTTGAAATCCATGTTCAGGTAGCTTAATGTATTCACGGGTGTGGAATGAGGCTTACTTTCTGTTATCTTGCTTTAATTTCCTTTTAACTTGCATCAGGAATAATAGGTGAAGGAGTACAGCAGTAAATGTGTTGCATAGACAGATCAAAATCCCAAACTAAAGTTTTCTCCCGTGACTTTACCTTTGTTATAATTTTCAGGCCCAAAACGCGTCCTTTAGAGGTCAAAAATGCTTTTTGGTGCTGTTTGTATTCTGTGTTGTCGTTCTGACAAGCAACCTACCTACCAACAGCATAAATTCTTGTCAATTCAATTTTAAGTTATTAAAATTGGGCGTAATCGAGTATGGACATGCTTAAATTAATGTATCACACTACAGGGAAACAGATAATCTGTATTGTCTGAAAACCTGCAATTTCAGATAATTTAATTTCTAATGGTATATTGTGGAAGAGAAGGGTTTATCGCTGAGTGAGCGAACGTGGGATGGTGTTTCGGTGTTGGACCGAGTGGTCGGGGCTGCCGTTCCAGGGACGGGCACGTTCCCATTTGTGTCGTTACCTGACGTTAACGACCATCCTTGGGGGTTTCGTCCTGTTGGCGAATGAGTGGGGCGCGCGTAGGACTGACAGGTTGGAACTTCCGGGTCGCTGTTTCTAAAACCTCAGTCACACTGTGCCTGTTCTAATCTTATTTTGTCCTGTCTAAGTAGGAATTACCAGATAACCCGTGGGGCAAATTGTCCGTCAGCCTGTGTTTTGGTGGAACGTCGCTTTCTTCCTTCATGGCACGTCAGAAGTTCTGTGTTGCTGAAGAGGGTCAGGACATAACAAAGCTGGTGAGCTTTTTTGTGTGTGTAGGTGTGTCTCTTGCTGCTGTCCCTCTGACATTAAAAAGACTGCTCAGTTGCTCGTCTCTGCTTCAGAGGATCGTTTTCCCCTTCAGAGGACGCTGCTGTCACTGCTGATGTAATCGTGGCGTGCATGGCAGTGATGCAGTTAGAAGAATCTCTCAGCGTGCGTTAGAACTGAGTAACGGTGAAACCCCAATGGTGAATCAGTCTCTTGTTGCGTTTTGGTAAAGTCAGCACGTGACACGCGACTTTCTGCAAACTGTCTTGAAATGGGATTGTACCCTTAGAACAAAAATGAAATTTGGAAAACAGCCACCAAGCTGCGTAAGGCGGTTGTAAGCAAGGAGCGTTCGGAAAGCCCGGAATGCTCTCCGCAAGGCATGTAGCATTAAGCAGACCCGATCCAGAAATAAGCGGTTCAGAAGAATGTGTAAGAAAATGGGTGTTGGAGGTGTTCATTTGTGGACCAGAAAAGGGCAAGGCATCCAGAGCTCGAGCTGGTTCCGGGAGCCGAGCCTCGGGAACAGCAGAAGGGGGAAGCCTGCAGCTCTGAGAATGTTCAGCCGCGATCAGCTCTGGGTTTAGCTGCAGAGAGGCTCAGCAGCCCTCCGTCCTCACAAGCCAGCTGCTACGCTGCGTTGGCTGAAGGATACCGTTACTATGTAAAGTACAGCCATTACCCATGTTATTATTTTATAGTAACTTTACTTCCTTGCTTCACATGCGTGTTTTCGGGTAGGTAACCTGGTAAGGACTGTGGTCTGTTCTGGGAGTGTTGTCGTGCTGTTAACAGTGGTAATGAGCTGCTTATGCAGAGCCCGCTACACCGGTGTCTTGCTTCAGCGTGTGTTCCTGTCTGCGAGATGCGCTTCTGCTGAGCTGACAGGCGAGTTCAGGAGCTGGTCTTTGTTACCGTAGCACCATCCCAGCTTAGTCATTAGCCAGGAGATTCCCTGGCAGGCACTAGGGTGTTGGAGAGGACCCCAGAACCCCGGGCGTGGTGAGCTCACGGCAGCGAGTCTCGTTCTGGGTGAACGTGTGCACGTGAACGTGTCTTCGTGTGCATACGCGTAGGTACAGGTGCTGCTTTGTGCTCCTAGATTCAGGCCTGGGGGACTGTGACCTTGCTTCATTTGACAGACGAGTTTTTAATCTCTTTGTTCTGAGCTGAGGTTTAACTAACCGTCATTTCTAGAATTACTTTTTCTACAGCAGTTGACAACAAACGCTTTCCAAGCGTCTGAGCCAAAATAAGTCCCCAGTTCCTCCTACGGCCTGTTTTTGTATTTAACTGCGCTGCCTGTCAGCCCCTCCGTAGGGAGGTACTTGAGGTCTGCAGGTTTTAAGCTCATGATCTGAGCGAGCCCTTGGCCAGCCTGGTCCCTTGTAATCTGCCCCTGGAAATGGCAATGCTGGCTTTTGGAACAGTCTGTCAGCTCGGGTCGGAGGAGAGCTGTGCTTCAAACTGCTGTTGACACCCTGGGCACGTTCATTCAGTGAGCCCCTGCCTTCTGAATGACAGCCAAGGCCGTGCTGAACAGACTTGACGCACAGCCGTTTGTGATGGGACTGACTTGTAGTCGTCTGAGCGCTTCCAGCCTCACCAGGAGCTGTTCAGCCACCAGCCGTTCTAGGAGGGACCAGCGTCTCCTCAGGCAGAGGGAGAACCCTTTAGGCAGAAGCAGCAGCGTGCGAAGGGCTGGTTCCTTCTCCTCTGATTCCACGTGGGCTTGCATGGAAGGGAGAGCAGATGCTGCAGTTGGTGTTGCAGCACTGCCGGCAGCGTTGCAGATCCCAGCACTGGGACTGCGAGGTGGTTGGGCCCTGCGGCTTGCAGGAAGGCTTATTCCTCCTGTCCCTGTTCCCCACTTTTACACAGGCAGTTAATTCCCTCTGGAACCGGTGATCTGTACGACTGAAAGACCTGCCCGATCCCCTGAGCTGTTGTTTCCTTGTTAGAAATTTATCAGGCCAGGCCTGGATGAAGGACGGGGCTGTCACGTGACTGTGGCCGTATGCTGAAGGCCAGCTGTGTGGGTCGTGGGTCCCGCCATCTGTGACACCAAGAAGACCTGTTCTGTGGCTGATGTTCGCAATAAGTCCAGTGGAAAGGCGTTCTGCAAACACCTGGGTAGAAAGCCCTTTCTGCTTTCCTTTTGTCAACAGGAGAGGGAAGTCTACGGTACCCTGTCCGTGTCGGGGAAGTACAGAATCTGAGACTTGCCGGACTGTCACTTCGATCTTCCTCACCCTAAAGACGTCTTTAATGCCTCAGCCTACTGGCTGGGCTCATGTAGGCTGCTCAAGGCCAAAGCTTTGCGTGTGGTGAAGGAGGTACGAGGTGACACGCTGCCCTGCAGCCTGCCCTTTGCTTTCTTTGGATTGAATTCCTCGTGCTGAAAAGGCTCCTGTGTTGCCTTATTAAGTGTGCAGTGTTAGGTGATGTGTGAATTATCTATTAAACATTCAGGGTTTGGCTGTGGCTTCAAAGATGCATTAAGGAATGTGAGGCCTTTTCAGGTGTTTCAAGAACAGGCACAAAGGCGGAAAGGCAGAGGGACAGCCGTTTGAAACGGGTAGCTCCTTGAGAGGTCTTGGCAGGACACCTTTTTAGGGTCAGTGTTTGCAACTGGGCTGTCCACGCCCCGGTGTGGCAGATCTGGCAGTAAGCACCCTGCTGGCAGCGAGGAAGGGCTGGTAACACAACAGCAGAGCTGCGAGGGCAGTTTTTCTTTCAAAGATGCGCACAAGAGGTGACCAAGCTGCCCGGCTGAGCGATGTGCAGTGCTCTGTTGGGAACAAGCAGGAATTTCAGAGGAATCTTCAGAGCCAGGTGCAGTCAGGTGGCCCGTCACAATATTCCTGGTGGTTTGGCAGAAATCTGGCACTTTGTGTGTGTCTGTGATCTAGTTAGATGTCCTTTCTCTACCGGTATTTATCAAGATGGGTTTGTTGGGTTTTTTAAGCTGTTTTATTTTGCAGTTATCGGTATCTGATTGCTTCCACTTTTTGTTTTGGGCAGAATGAAAACTGTTCAAGTAGATGTGTGAAAAATAAAATTATTTCAGAGAAATTGTGCCTTTTGTTACGTATGACATTAAAGTACGAGAGAGGACAGGAGCTGTACCCCGGAGCTATGGTCCAGCTGAGCTATGTGCTATCCATCCTTACTTTAAAGGCATAATGGAATGTGCCAAGGTTGATTTTGTCCTGAGCCAAGTGAGCGCACAGCACGTAGAGCTGAACCTGTACAATATGAGGGTCTAGAAGACGACAGACCGGAGCGTGCTGTGCTGCCCAGACAATGGGTATCTGTACCCTGCAAAGTCTGTGATCTGTTTTGAACGTGGGATGATGCTGGCGGCTAAGGAGTCAAATTATCCTTTGCCTTTCTCGTAAGGGATAGCTTGCTCTGGCAAACTGCAGTAGCCTTGGGCACGGCATTCGGGTTAATCCGTGCAGGTAAATTGCTGTTATCTTTGTTTTTCTTTCTAAATATTTTCTCTCTTTAAAGGGAATGCCATATTCAGTGCACTTTTGAATTAACAGCAGCCAAGTTAGCAAGACAGTGTGTTAGGACCATTTCAAAGATAGATGCTTTCTATTTTAAAAGTGTTAATTAACTAGTTCTCTTCTGTTATCTTTTAGCTTAAGTTTTTGTTGGAAATGTTGATTAATATCTTTTTCATCAAAGACATGCTGGTTACATTCTCAGATAACTCCTTTGTGCCAGGAATCATCCCAAAGCTAGTTTCCATTTTGTTACTAAACATGATGCCTGACCAAAACCTCTCTTGGTCTAGGAGCTACTCGAAGAAGACGTTCCTGGTTTGCCTTCGTAGCTGTTGCCACCGCTACCTGTTCCAGGAGATCCCTTTCCTGTCAGAGTCACCCATGTGGTGTCCCCTGAGGAGGTACATTTTGTGAACATCTTGGATCTGTTGCAGTCAGGAAATGTTGCAGTCCTGCCCTGCTGGTGAAAAGGGCGGGACAGCTAACAGTTTTAGGTGATAGAAAACAGTGGGTAAGGTGGCAAAAGGCTGCTGAGTTGTTGATGCAGATGGTTGTGCACTGCAGCTGTCTGCATGAACTCTTGCTTGAAATACCTTCAGTGAGGGCGGAGAAATACTGACCGTTTCCCTGAAAAGGTAACTTTAAGAATTACAGTACTGCAGTCTGGTGCTTACCTTGTATCATCAGAAAATAGGTCATTGGATTTTCACTTGGTGGAACAATGGTGATTTATCTCTTCCTTGTCCTTCAAAGGTTAAATTACTGGAACATTGTAGAGTGAGGTGAACATTTTCTGCCTGTTACAGTTGTATTTTACGTCTAAGTGATTGCTTTAAATTCAGCATCATGGCCTAACAGAAATTCACCCCACCAATTCGTGTGACTATAAGTATGGGGGGGGGGGGGGGGGATGGCCTAGGGTGTGCCTATCCGTTAGTACCCTGTACATTATCCGGGATTGATTTTCCAGGTAGGCAGCGATGAAGTTGTAACCAGAAGTCCAAGGGCAATCAAGAGAGACTTCAGGGTCTTGGGAGGAGTGGTGAAGGGATCAGGAACACAAGTAGTGTTCTCCTTTCCTTCCAGTTGCAGGGAGTGACAAGGGAAGAGACAGGAACAGCCATCAGATGAATACCTGGCTCCGAGCCCTGTGTCACTGGCAGAATTTTGGGGGTTTTGATCACAGGACCCCAGGCAAGTTGTTGTTGTTTTCTTACCGGAGAGGAATATAAAATGTTTTTGAAAACAAACCAACCCAACAAAACCCCGGGGTGGTGTTTGAGCTGTGGTTGCTCCTGAGCATTAGTCTGGGAAGTACATAGCCACGTGATGTCGCATCGAAAAGGGATTGTTCGTGTAACGTTACAGGCCTTTGCTTGCAAAATTAAAATAAAGAGGAAAAAAAAAGAGAATGGAAAAAATAATTGATTTTACTTTAAGATCTTAGAGTCAGGTCTCAAAATAAGTCTGTTGGGGTTTGGTTTGGTTTGACTCTTTGTATACTGCCAAAAGAAAAAAGAAAAAAAAAAAAAGATGAAAAATTTTACTTCACAAATTCCTCACGAAGTCTTGTTTAATGCGGTTGCTGTTTCTGATGGTCGTTGTCTGGGCTTTAATTCTTCTGCATAGGCATAGGGGGAAAATCACATATCTGAGGGTTTTTAATTCTTGTAATGCCCAATTTAGAGATTTCTATGAACTTGTCCTCTGGCCTTAACAGTAGTGGGGAGCTGTCAAGCCTGAAGGGCCCTGCTTTTGTAGCTGTAAGAATGGTAACACCTGCCTTGTCCAAATACTGCTGCTGTAACAGAAATAACCCCTCCGTTCTTGTGAAATCGGTTTTGTCTTGATTCTCAAGGGAAAGAGGCTCCAAGTTAGACATCCTAATCGTATGTCTTGCATGTGTGGTTTTGTGATCTGGTTTTACAGTGCTATTAAATTAATAATTTGCTTTCAGTGCTGAGACTTGTTTTCGGAGTTTATGTTTTCTTCCGGGAAAAACAGAATAATCTTTCTTTTGCATGGTTAGACTTCCGTGGTACAGAAAGCTGTTTAATGATCTTTTCTCACTGAAATGTGCACCTGTCAGCAAGGAAGTTGATTAAAAATAAATACACCTTGTGCATGGTCTAAGTAGAGCCTGTCCCTCAGCACTGCTCCAGCAAAGACCCTTCGGACGAGAGGGGTGTCGTGAGCGCTGGCAGTCCCCGCTGGCCCTCGGCCCTCACTCCAGCTGCACTTCCATGGCCAGGGAAACACCAGGTTTGGGCACACGGCCCCGCTGCTGGGGCAGGTGCTGCTGGCGGCAGCGGGGTGACCCGCCTCGTCCCGAGGAGCCAGCAAGGATGGGGGCTTGCGCTGGCAGGAGCGGGCCAGCCTGCAAGGAACGGCGCGCCGGTGGAGACGCCTGGGGTTGGTGCAGCGGGGCGGTCCCGGGGGTTTTTAGGGCACAACCCAGTGCGGCTTCGGTTCAGGGAAGTGTTTCAGCGAGCCTGACCTTTAAATGATGCAAGTGCCCACACTGAGCTGAGCGTGGTTGACCACACGCTCCCCATGAACTGGGAGTCCAGCATCATCCTGGTCAGCGCTCCTGACTGCCGAGCTGCACCGACTCCTCCCTGTTGCATCAACATCCAAAATGATTTTACTGTCCTGTGGCAAATCACTGCGCCTGGAGCAGCCCCCCACACGGCGGTATGACGGGAGCTTTGGTCGGAAGGGAAGAGCGATCGAGTGGGGGGTTTCACCGATCCCCCGCTGTGGCTCGTGGCCCTGCCCTGAAAAGCCCCGGCAGCGGCCAGGGGTTGCCAAAGTGTGGCGGAGATCAGGTCATCCCAGCGCGGCCAACCCCCCACCAACCGGCCTCGGCTGCAAAAGCCTGATCGCAGGGCTCAGTAGCCCGTTTGGCGCTTGCCCCCCGCTCATGAGGGAGGAGAAACCGCGCCCGGGGGGGCGACCACCAGCCCCCCCGCCCCCCCCCGGTCCCGCCGGTGCCCTCCGGCGGCGCCTGGCACGCGCGGAGGTGGCCGCGGGCCGTCGCGGGGCGAAGAAGCCGCCCCCGAGCGCCCGGTGCGGGCCCTGCCCCGCCCTGCCCAGACCCTCTGCCGCGACCACCGCCCCCGCCGCCGGCACCGCCCCTTCTGCGGCCCCCGCCCCGCCTCTCCGCTCGCCTCCGCGGCCCGAACCTGCCCCCGCCCAACGCGGCCGGGCCGGGGCTGTTCGGGGGGCGGGCGGGGGCGTTACGGCGAGTGGCAGCCGCCGGCCCGGCCGTCCGCGGCGAGGGGTCACCCCCACCCGAGCCCCAAAACCAGCCGGGGCTGGGGGGAGCACTCCAAGGCGCGACTGGGAGAAGTGGGGCTGCTGGAGTTGTTGGGGGAGGGGGCGGGGAGGTGAGGGGGAGGTGGATCCGTGACTTGGTTTCCCCTGCTGAGCAGGGCTGGGGTTTTGGGGGGGAAGCACCAGTGGGTCTGTGCCTCAGTTTCTCCAGTTGGGAGCTGGTTTGGGGCACCTTGGAGAGGTGGAGGATGAGTCCGTGCCTCAGTTTCCCCTGCTGACAGTAAAGTAGGATCCCATTTGCAGGGATGAGGGACTGACTTTTCCTCCCACCCCGTGCCTCAGTTTCCCCTTGACCGTGGGGCAGACCCCACCCCAAGGGCTAATTCTGAGGAGGTCCAGCCAGCAGCCTCCGGTCTGCCCAGTTTAACACTAAACAAGCTCTCAGGGAAGGTGTGGTGCCGCATCCCGTGGGGTGCTGGCCGTGACACCGCCGCGTGCCTCAGTTTCCCCTGCAAGGCTCCTGGGAGCCCCGGCCTTGGTCCCCACTGAGCTCTGGGGCTTCTCACCCTTTTATTTCCCTTAAAATCTCCCTTTTTTTTTTTTTTTTTTTTTTTTTGTTTGGGCTTGTTTTGGTTTGGTTGTTTGTTTTTTAAGCTATTTAACCCAAGGGGGCAGTGGCCCTGCCTGCTGAGGCACAGGTGCATCCCCCAGGCTGGGGTGGCAGGGGGTGGGACACAGGTCTGTCCGCATCCCCGTGCCTCAGTTTCCCCTGCCAAAAATAAACGCTGCGTCCTGCGAGGCCGTGGCCTCCGCGTCATCTTTTGTGTCTCACCCTGCCTGGGTGGTCCCCCAGCACCAAGGCACCCATGGATGTGGGGGTGCAGGATGAGAGATACACCCTGGTTTGGGGGTGCAAGTTGTGGAGTTAACCATATTTAGGGGTGCAGGGTGGGGGATTTAACTGGACTTGGGGGTGCAGGTGGGAATATAACCAGATTTTGGGGGTGCAGGGATGGGAGAAACAAAGATGCCACAGCATCCACCCCGACAGCCTGGCTCAGCGGCACCTGTGGGGGGCGTGTGTGCTGAGTGCCCTCTAGTGCCGCTTGAAACAGCCCCGAACTCCCCATTTCTTCTCTGTCCTTTCTGCTCTGTCTGGGTTTTCCTGCCTCTCTTCCCCTTTGGACCGGGGTCACACGGGGGAGGGGAAGAAGGGACTCGCAACTGCCCATCCTCTTGTTTGTCACCCCCCAACATCCAGGCAGATGTTTCTTTTCCTTTTTCTCCTTTTCCTCCGCACATGGCATTAACATCTCTCCTTCTAATCCACATTTTTTCTCAGCATTGGGGTTTCGGGAACTGGGGGTGGATCAGGCCCCTGCAGCTCGCTCCTGCGCTGCCGCAATCGAACGTGCCCGGCACGGCTCAGGGCCCGCTGCCAGCCGCAGCCAAGCAGGGCATCACCGAAGGGACTGGCGACCTGGAGAAGAGACAGACCATAAGCTGCACCCATTCACCCCGTAACGCTCCAGTCCGGCCAGTCCATAAGCCTGATGGATGGTGGTGTTAAATTAACGGTTATAGCAAACTGACCGGTAATAGCCCGTCCCTGACAGCTCCATCCCGAGGGTACCCTCAGTGGTAACAGCAATACAGGCGGCCGCCTGTTGGTGGGTGGCCGCTTTGGGTGGTAAGGACCTGTTTTTTATGATTTCCGTAAGAGAAGAGATGGTTGTACTGGTCCTTTGCAGCCATCCCATGGAAAGGGATCTCTCTTGGTAGCAGTGGAGGTGGTGTGTGGACTGACCATGGCTACAGCTGTTAGAACTGCCTCTGGAGACCAGGCAGGGCAAGCCCAGAGAAAGTGGTTTAGTATTTTACCCACTCCTGAGTGCATCCGAAGTGACAATGGGCCACACTTTATGGCCACAGCGGTGCAGCACTGGGCTCGAGGGGAGGGCATCAGGTGGGTGTTCATCCACGGTCTCATACTCAGGCTGACCATGCAGTCGAATGAACCCGTGGTTTGATTGAAAGATGTGCCGATGTCTGACACCGTAACTGGGATGTACAGCCACCACAGGCGGTCTTTATTGACAAGAACCGCTGGGGGCGTCATGGAAACCCCAAAATTTGAGCGTTTTGTCCTATGGGACCATTAATGGGCATCGCCCCCGTACCAGATGATAAAAGGGACACTGTGGACATACGTGGGCCAACCTGTAATGGTGAGGGTGCCCTCCTTCGGCATTGTGCCCATGACCCTGGCGAAACCCAGAGGCATATTTGCCTGGGAAGTCCTGGATGGGAGTGGGAAATCCACCGGATTGGTGCCGGTGGATAATCCCTGACTTCTAACCCTGAAGCCCAGTTTCCAAGCTGAGGCCAGCCGTGTTGTCTCACAGGGACAGAGATTGCCCTGGTGTCCCTGCTGGCCATGGTGACAACCAGGACCTGGATGACCATGTGGTGGCAAAAATGCTAGTGGGATTCACCTGAGCGATGAACTTATTCCTTCCTACCTGCTCATGACACCGTGGAGTGGGGACTGGAATGGCACTACCCTGCGTTTCAACATTCCCAGGGCAACAGCCGAGTGTGGTGCTCAGTGGAACACAATGCTGTGTGACCAAAGGAGAAGGAGTGTGTGGAACAGGGCTGCATCCACATCCGAGATGTGTCGATGCCACCTCGGGATCAGGCCAACGAAATGAAGAAAGTGGTAAAAGGCTGGGAGGCAGTTGTTGCTGTACCAGGGACTAATGGGTCGGGGAAAGTTTTGGAATGTTTGGATTTTACTAGGTGACTGCAGTTATGATTATTGTAATTTGTATTGTAATAAGCCAGAGTAGGTGTGCAGTACTGAAACCTGTTAACGGTAGAGTGCACCCCCTTGAAACCTGTTCTGTCCGTGTTGGACAGAAGGATAATTGAGGAATGACGATCCACAGCGAGCACGAAAGCTCCCCGAGGTCACGCTCGCTTTTAACGCTGGAGGCAAGAGGTGGCTGCACGACCGCTCCCAGGAAACCAGTTGAGTAACGGCTGTGGTCATGGGTGGGTTGTGGCAGATGCACCCGCCCTGGCAAAGAGCCAACATTGACAGGGACTTGCCAAAGACAACGATCGGAGTTCAGTCGGTAAGATCTGATCATGGCGTTTACCTCACGGTTTTGGCACTTGGCCCCAGCTCCTGAGAGCTGACCCCAGCCCGAGCCGAGGGGGCGCAGCCGGAGCCCAACCAAGAGGTGCTGGGAGCCACTCCGGGCCTCCGGGGAGCAGCAGGGCTGTGGCCAGGGACTCTCCCGGGGGCTGGGATGTGCCCGAGGACGCTGCCTGGGGCTGAGGGCCCTCACCCCCCGGGGGCCTTGGGTGAGTGGAGACCCCGCAGATTCTGTCCGTGAGCAAGCCCTCGCCCGTCGGTGAGTGGTTGCAGGGTCGGGGCACCGGGCGTGGGCCGGTTCCCCCTCTGTGAGTGGGGTCATCGTGCCGAAAGGATCGATGGTGAAACTTGGGCATTCTTGGGCCGAGCCGCGGAGTGTGATATTCCCAGCCGACCCCGAGCTGTACTGCACTCTGGTGGAGTGCTGGCTGCGTGGGGTGGGAATAAATCCCCGTTCTGAGCGGCTGCTCCATCCGGTTTGTAGGTACCTCCAGGACATGGGGATGCTGGGTCCCCCTTGTGCTCCCCAAACTCCTGACCCCCCCCCCCCAAGCAAGCGCTCGGCTGGGGCTGTCGCTGCCCCAGGCACAAGCACCTTGTAAAGAGCTGAATTAGTTCTGTGATTCCTTGCTGTAGGCAGCATTCAGGCTCTGTGAACCTTCATCCATTGCCTCACACCTTGGCATGGGTGACTCAAGGCAGTCGAGCACCGCGCTACAACACAGTGTTAATCGATCGGAGCCTTTTCTAATCTTTTTCCCATTTCCACTTTCAAGCAGCAGTTTATTAGTTCAGTGCTCTGTAGTTTAGAGGGGGGTTTCAAATCCTCAGCTGTCAGTGAAAAATCCATCAAACAGCTGAGGTAGATTACCTTATTTTAGTCATCTAAGAAAAAAGAATCTTCAAGGTAAAAGGTTGTGCTTTTGGAATCCCTGCCGTGGTGAAACACAGCAGAGGGCTGGCTTTAAGAGTGCGGCTGTCGGTTTACTTGGTGCTTGACTTCCTCTGCAGTTCGCCTCAGGCCATTCTTCTTCCCTCCTCATCTGATTTTCTCTCCCCCTCGGAGTTCAGAGGCAGCAGCATTAGCAGCCCCCAAAGTCTGCTCTGCCAACCGCTCTTCTACGTTCATGAGGCCAGGACAGGGGAGACGGGGGGACAGGTTCATGCTCCGAGCTTCTCAGCAACGGGGGAGGAAGCACAGCACAGCTCAGCTCAGACCCTTCTTTCACCTCACGGGCACTTTGAAGCTGACCTGTCTTCCGAACTCCCGCAGTACCTGCAAGCTCAGTGCTGCTGCCAGTGTCTGCTCCAGCTCTCCAGTGCAGTGGGTGCTGGGAAATGCCACGCTCTCGCCCGGCAGAAGGCACTGGCTTCCTTCCCCTTGTCCCCCTGCTCCTCCTCAGGGCAAGCGAGCTCTGCCCTCACTGGGCCCGTGCATTGTTACCCCAGGGGCACCCCAGCTTGCAGCAGTGAGACCTGTGCTCACTCACAGCTGGGAGGGGCTTGGGGGGGGGGGGGGGGGGGGCAGTTCCTGGCAGTCCTGAACGTCAGCTCGTAGCCAGTGCCGGGCTAAGTCCCTTTCATGATCATCAATAAGCAAGTCCTGTTTGGGTTTGGTTTTTTTTAAATGATAATAAGGAAAGTGACACATGAGGTGCAGAAAAGACTCTACAACCTGCAAGGTTACACAGTAGGTGTGTTTATTGCGCGCAGATGCACGGGGGATCGCTCCTCCACACACGGGCATACCCACCGTGGCCGCTTGTCCAGGATTTATACAGTTAAAACATCACCTATTTCGAAACGCCTGTACATATTTGTGATCTATCCCCGAAAAGGCAGTTCCTTCCTGTCACTCCATTTCCATAATCTCTGCCTTGGGCTCCTCCTCGGGGCGCTTGCACAGTTCCTCCTGGTGGTTCTGGGCAGGGGTCTTCAGGGATGAAGGCCATAGATCTTCCTCGCTGTGTACTCCTCGCCTCTCCCCTGGAATCTCTAATTTGGCTGAGCTTGCAGTCCCAGACCGCTTTCGGCCTGGTCTGTCCTTGTGTGCACAGCTGGCTATCTCCTCTTTGTTCTTGTTTAGAGATGGATGTTAGCGAGCCCTCCTTAGCCCTTAGCTCCTTCTGCCTTTGACACCTTTGAGTCATGAATTAGGTCCTTGTTTCTGTCCTTTCTGTTTCCCTTATCAGCTTCTTTCTCAAGCAATTTGCAGGGGTTAGTGACTATTTGCTTACTTGCCTGTATGTTAGTTCTGGGAAGCAAGTTTTAATAGTTTTAGCTTTTTCTATGTAGCTCCCTATTAATATTTTCGATATATCTTTGGTTATAAAATATATTTTCTATATGGCCCCCTATCAATTCCCCCCTTTTCTGTTGAGTTAAGTGAATTCTTTTACTACAGCCGAACACAATGTTCCTCTATCTAACATTTTTAAAATACTGACTAGACTCAAGCTTCCGTCGTCATTGGTTCTTTTTCAATTCATTGTAGGAATCCCCTGTCTTTTGAAAACACCATAAACTACATCAGACTGTTATACAAAGGACTATAAACAAAAGGATAATTGTTATCATTGTGACAAACAATTGCTTTAACCATGTTAGATTTGACAACCAAGAGGTTAGCTTTTCCCACAGCTTAGAAAAATCCCAGGAGGTGCTTTCTTCACACAGGTGTAGTGAATCCAGGCGCTTTGTTCTCTGATCCTAATTGCCGTGAAAGAGGTGAGGAGCACTTGATATGGTCCTTCCCACTGTGGCTCCAAAGTTTTCTCTGTAAGAAACTTAACACACTCATAGTCTCCAGGCTGTATGTTAGGCACTGGCCCATCCAAACCTTGCATCGGGTTCCAAACAGCGGTTTCCCAGTTTTACAAAGCTGTTTCCCTAATGCCACCATATAGGAAGTCATCAGTTCTTCACCAATTTGTGAAGAGGTTCCCTTTTGTACCGCATATAGGTCGTCCATATAGAATTTCAAATGGGCTTAGTCCTTCCTTAGCTCGGGGTCTAGTTCGTATCCATAGCATTGCTAGGGGCAGAGATTGTGGCCAGGCCCAATTGGTTTCTTGTCCTAATTTAACAATCTGTTGTTTAATCAAGTGATTCATTTTCTCCACCTGGCCACTGGATTGTGGCCAGTATGGAGTGTGTAGTTGCCAGTCTGTCCCTAGATGGTGGCTTATTTGTTGCACTATTTTGGAGATAAAGTGCGGCCCTCTATCTGAGGACGTCACCGCTGGGACTCCAAACCTGGGTATGATTTCTTGTAGCAACACCTTGGTCACCTCTCGAGCTTTAGCTGTTCTGCATGGGAAGGCTTCTGGCCAGCCTGAAAAGGTATCAGTTAGTACAAGCAAGTATTTACACCCTCCTTTTCTAGGAAGTTCCGCAAAATCAATTTGCCAGTGTTGTCCCGGACAATTCCCTTTCCCAATTTGGCCCATTTCTGGTTTGGGGACAATTTTTGGATTAGTCTGGAGGCAAAGGTCACCTTGCTGAGTCACTTGTCTGACAGTGGTGTATAAATTTCGAGCCGTCACGTGTCTGATAAGGTATTTGTGTAACGCCTCCGCCCCCCAGTGTCCCTTCTTGTGTTCCTCCCGGACCAATGGCCAAACCATATAAGAGGGGACTATGAGTTTCCCATGTGATGTTATGGCCCACCCATCCTCATTGGATGTTCCTTCCAAATCTGTGATTAACTTTCGATCCTCCTTAGTGTATTCTGGCTTACCTTCTAGGGTTATCTGCCCGTCTGGGACTAGTGCTCCCTCCCCACCTTTACCATTTCTTTAGCTGCCTGTTTTGCCTCTCTGTCCGCCAGTTCGTTTCCTCTTTCCAGTTCGGTGCTCACTTTCTGGTGTTCCCTGATGTGCATAATCGCCACCTTTTCAGGAAGCTGGACTGCATTTAAAAGTCTTAAAATTTCCTTCACGTGCTTGATAGTCTTTCCTTGGGAGTTCAACAGTCCTCGCTCCTTCTAAATTGCTCCGTGGGCATCTACCACTCCAAAGGTGTATTTAGAATCAGTCCAAATATTCACAGCCTTTCCTTCGGCCCTCTCCAGGGCCCGAGTGAGGGCTATGATCTCGGCCTTTTGCGCTGAGGTGTCAGCCGGTAGTGGTCCAGATTCTATTACCTTTTCAGCAGTGGTGATGGCGTACCCGGAATGTTGTTTTCTGCCCAGAACATAGCTGCTCATATCTGTGAAGCAGTGCTCTACCCCATCCATGGGGGCATCTTTGAGGTCGATGCGGCTAGAGTACGTGGCCTCAATCGTCTCGAGGCAGTCATGGTCCACTGGTTCTCCAGTCTTCCCACTAAGAAATGAAGCTGGGTTGACAGTGTAACTGCCATGGAAACATGTCGCAAATAATAGTTGCCGTTGTTTACCATGGAAACGCTCTCAAAATTGTAGGTGCCATGGAATGCCATGGAACGCTCTGGAAATCCTATTTGCCATGGAGTGCCCTAGAAACACACTGGAACTATAGTTGCCGTGGCATTCCATAGAACGATGCAGAACTTCTATTTGCCATGCAATGCCATGGTATGCTCTTGAACTTCTAGATGCTATGGAATGTCATGGAAACACATCGCAAGTAATACTTGCTGTTAAATGCCATAGAAACGCTCTGAAAATCCTAGTTGCAGTTAAATGCCATGGAACCCTCCGTAACTCCTAGTAGCCATGAAATGACGGAGAAACACTCTGGAACTTCTAGTTGCCATGGAATGCTATGGAACGCTCTGAAGCTTCTAGTTGCCATGGAATGTCATAGAAACTCTCTGGAAGTACTAGTTACGAGGTAGTGCCATAGAAACACTCCGGAAGTATTAGTTGCCATGGAATACTCAGGAATGCTCTGGAAATTCTAGTTTCCATGGAATGTAGTGGAAGGCTGTGGAACTTGTAGATGCAATGGAATGTCATGGAAACACACCACAAATAGTAGTTGCCACGGAATGGCATAGAAACGCATTGGAACTACTACTGACCATGTAATGCTATGGAACGTTCTGGAATATCTAGTTTCCATGGAATGCCATGGAACACAATGGAATTTCTAGTTGCCATTGAATATCATGAAATGCTGCAGAACTTTTAGTTGAAATGGAATATCATGGCAACACATCTCAAATAATAGTTGCCATGAAATGCCATAGAAACGCTCTGGAACTACTCGTTACCATGTAATTTTATGGAACACACTGGAACTTCGAGTTGCCATGCAATGCCATAAAACGGTGCAAAACTTCTAGTTGTCATATAATACCATAAAAACGCTCTGGAATTAATAGTTGCCAAGAAATGACATGGAACCCTCAGGAACTCCTAGTTGCCATGGAAAGTCATGGAAACACATGGCAAATAATAGTTGCATTGAATGACATAGAAACGCTCTCAAAATTCTAGTTGCCATGGAATGCAGTGGAACCCTCCAGAACTCCTAGTTACCACAGAATAACGTAGAAACATTCTGGAACTTCTAGTGTCCATGGAATGTTATGGAATCCTCTGGAACTTCTAGTTGCCGTGGAATGCCATGGAACACTGCGGAACTCCTCGTTGCCATCAAAATGCCATAGAAATGCTCTGGAAATACTAGTTGGCATGGAATGCCACGGAACGCTGCGGATCTTCTAGTTGCCATGGAATGTCATGGAAACACATCGCAAATAATAGTTGCCATGGAATGCCATAGAAATGCTCTGGAACTACTAGTTGCCATGGAATGCCATGGAATGCTCTGCAACTTCTAGTTGCCATGGAATGCCATGGAATGCTCTGGAACTCCTAGTTGCCGTGGAATGCATGGGACACTCCGGAATTCCTAGTTGCCATGGAATGCCATAGAAACGCTCTGGAAATACTAGTTGCCATGGAACCCCATAGAAATGCTCTGGAAATACTAGTTGCCATGGAATGCCAAATAAACCCTCTTGAAAATATTAGTTGCCATGGAATGTCATAAAAATGATCTGGAAATACTAGTTGCCATGGAATGACAATAAACCCTCTGAAAATATTAGTTGCCATGAAGTGCCGTAGAAACGCTCTGGAACTACCAGTTGCCATGGAATGCTATCGAACGCTATAAAACTTCTAATTGCCATGGAATACCAAATAAAGGCTCTGGAACAACTAGTTGCCATGGAATTCTATAAAACGCTCTGGAACTTCTAGTCGCCATGGAATGCCATGGAACGCTTCAGAACTTCTAGATGCTGCGGAATGTCATGGAAACACATCGCAAACAATACCTGCTGTTAAACGCCATAGAAAGGCTCTCAAAATTCTAGTTGGCCTAAAATACCATGGAACCCTCCAGAACTCATAGTTGAAATGGAATGACGTAGAAACACTCTGGAAATTCTATTTGCCAGGAATGCCATAGAAACGCTCTGTAAGTACTAGTTGCCATGGAATGGCATGGAACACTCTGGAACTTCTAGTTGCCTTGGAATGCCATGGATCGATCTGGAACTTCTAGTTGCCATGGAATGCCATAGAAACGCTCTGGAACTACTAGTTGTCATGGAATGCCGTGGAACGCTCTGGAAGTCCTAGTTTCCACGGAATGCCATAAAAACACTTTGGAACTACTAGTTTCCAGGTAGTGCCATAGAACCGCTTTGGCACTACTGGTTGATATGGAATGGAATGGAACGCTCTTGAACTTTTAGTTGCCATGGAATGCCAAATAAACCCTCTGAAACTATTAGTTCCCATGGAATGCCATAGAAACGCTCTAGATACACAAGTTGCCATGGAATGCCATGGAACACTCTGCAAATTCTAGTACCTATTGAATGCCAAATAAACCCTCTGAAAATACTAGTTGCCATGGAATGCCATGGAACGCTCTGGAACTTCTAGTTGTCATGGAATGCCATAGAAACGCCCCTTAATTACTAGTTGCCATGGAATGCTGCGGAACGCTCCGGAACTCCTAGTTACCATGGAATGCCATAGAAAGGCTCTGGAACTTCTAGTAGCCACGGAATGCCATGAAAACACATCGCAAATAATAGTTGCCGATGAATGCCACAGAAACGCTCTCATAATTCTATTTGCCATGGAATGCCATGTAATCCTTTGGAACTCCTACTTACCATGGAATGCAATGGAAGTATCCAGATCTTCTAATTCTAATGGAATGTCATGGAAACACATCACAAATAAGAGTTGCCATGGAATGCCATAGAAACTCCCTGGAACTACTAGTTGCCATGGAATGCCACGGGATGCTGAAGAAATTCTATTTACCATGGAATGCCATGGAATGCTTCGGACCTCCTCGTTGCACTCAAAATGTCATAGAAATGCTCTGGAAATACTAGTTGGCATGAAATGTCACGGAACGCTGAGGATCTTCTACTTCAAATGAACTTTCACGGAAACACATTGCAAATAATAGTTGCCGTGTAGTGCCTTCGAAACGCTCTGGAAATACAAGTTGCCATGGAACGTTATGGAAGACACTGGAACTTTTAGTTGCCATGGAATGCAATGGAAACTCTCTGGAACTTCTAGTTGCAGCCTAATACCATAAAAAGCTCTGGAACTACTACTTGCCATTGAACGCTATGGAACGGTCCAGAATTTCTAGTTACCATGGAATCCAACGGAATGCTCCGGAATTTCTAGTTGCGTGGAATGCCATAGAAACTCTCTGCAACATCTAGTTGCCACCTAATACCATAAAAAGCTACGGAACTATTACTTGTCCTTGATTGGTATGGAATGCTCTGGAATTTCTAGTTGCCATGGACTGCAATAGAACGCTCCGGAACTTTTAGTTCTCATGGTATGCGAAAGAAATGCACTGAAAATGCTAGTTGCAATGGAATGCCATGAAACACATCGCAAATAATAGTTGCTGATGAATGCCACAGAAACCCTCTCCAAATTGTAGTTGCCATATAATGCCATGTAATGCCTTGGAACTCCTACTTACCATGGAATGCAATGGAACAATCCAGAACTTCTAATTCTAATGCAATGTCATGGAAACCCATCGCAAATAAGAGTTGCCATGAAATGCCATAGAAGTGCTCTGGAACTTCTAGTTGCCGTGGATTGGCATGGAACGGTCCGGAACTCCAATTGCCATGGAATGCCATAGCAAGGCTCTGGAACTACTAATTGCCATGGAATGCTATGGAATACACTGGAACTTCTACTTGCCACGGAACCCTCTGGAAATTCTAGTAGCCATGGAAGGCCATCTAAATTCTCTAGAACTACTAGTTGCCATGGAATGCCACGAAAAGCATCGAAAATAATAGTTGCCGATGAAAGACACAGAAACTCTCTGAAAATGGCAGTTGCCATCGAATGCCATGTAATGCTTTGGAACTCCTACTTACCATAGAATGCGAAGGAATGATCTATAACTTCTAATTCTAATGGAATGTCTTGGAAACACATCGCAAATAAGAGTTGCCATGGAATGCCATAGAAACGCTCTGGAACTACTAGTTGCCATCAAATGCCATAGAAACGCTCTGGAACTACAAGTTGCCAGGAAACGCTGTGGAATTCTCTGCAAATTCTAGTTACCATGGAATGCCATACAAACGCTCTGGAAATACAAGTTGCCATGGAACGCTATGGAAGACACTGGAACTTCTAGGTGCCATGGAATGCATTGGAACGCTCCGGACCTTTTAGTTGCCATGGAATGCCATGGAACGCTCTGAAACATCTGGTTCCTATGGAGTGCTGTAGAAAGGCTCTGGAACTACTAGTTGCCGTATAATCACATAGAAACGCTCTGGAACTGCAAGTTGCCACGGAAGGCTATGGAATGCTCCAGAACTAGTTGCCATCAAATGCCATAGAAACGCTTTGGAACTACAAGTTGCCTTGAAACGCTATGGAATGCTTTGGAACTTCTACTTGCCATGGAACGCCATAGAAACTCTCTGGAACTTGTAGTTGCCACCTAATACCATCAAAAGCTCTGGAACTACTTCTTGCCCTTGATTGGTATGGAACGCTCTGGAATTCCTAGTTGCCATGGAATGCCATAGAAACGCTCTGGAACTATTATTTGCCATGGAATGCAATGGAACGCTCGAGAACTTCTAGTTGCCATGGAATGCCATGAAACGCTCTGGAACTCCTGGTTGCCATGGAGTGACATAGAAACGCTCTGGAACTACTAGTTGCCATGGAATGCTATGGAACACACTGGAACTTCTAGTTGCCACGCAACCCTCTGGCATTTCTAGAAGCCATGGAATGCCATATAAACTGTCGAGAGCTACAAGTTGCCATGCAATGCCATGAAATGCTCTGGAACTACTAGTTTATATGGAAGGCTATGCAACTCTCTGGAAATTCTAGTTGCCATGGAATGACATGAAACGCTGCAGAATTCCTCATTGCCATCAAAATGTCATAGAAATGCTCTGGAAATACTAGTTGGCGTGGAATGCCACCGAATGCTGCGGATCTTCTAGTTGCCATGGAATGCCATGGAACGCTCTGGAACTTCTATTTGTAATGGAATGCCATAGAAACGCTCTGGAACTACTAGTTTCAATGGAAGGCTATGGAACGCTCTGGAACTTCTAGTTGCCATGGAATGCCATGGAACGTTCTGGAACACCTGGTTTCCATGGAGTGCCATAGAAACTCTCTGGAACTTCTACTTGCCACGTAATACCATCACAAGCTCTGGAACTACTGCTTGCCCTGGATTGGTATGGAACGCTCTGGCATTTCTAGTTGCCATGGAATGCAATGGAATGCTCCAAAACTTCTACTTCCTATAGTATGCGATAGAAGTGCACTGGAACTCCTAGTTGCCATGGAATGCCATAGAAAGTCTCCGAACTAGTATTTGCCATGGAATCAATGGAACGCTCCAGAACTTCTAGTTGTCATGGAATGCCATGGAACGCTCTGGAGCTCCTGGTTGCCATCGAGTGCCATAGAAACGCTCTGGAACTACTAGTTGCCATAAAATGCTATGGAACACAATGGAACTTCTACTTGCCACGGAACCCTCTGGAATTCCTAGAAGCCATGGAATGCCATATAAACTGTCCATAACTACTATTTGCCATACAGTGCCATGGAACGCTCTGGATCTTCTAGTTGCCATGGAATGCGATAGAAACGCTCCTAAACTACTAGTTGCCATGGAATGCCATAGAAAGTCTCTGGAACTACTAGTTGCCATGGAATGCTATGGAAGGCACTGGAAATTGTAGTTGCCATGGAACGCAATGGAAACTTTCTGGAATTTCTAGTTGCCACCTAGTACCATAGAAAGATCTGAAACATCTACTTGCCATTGAAATGGTATGGAAGGCTCTGGAATTTCTAGTTGCCTTGGAATGAATGGAATGATTCAAAACTTCTAGTTACCATGGTATGCGATAGAATCGCTCTGGAACTCCTAGTTGCCACGGAATGCCATAGAAACTCTCTGGAAGTACTAGTTCCCATGGAATGCCATGGAATGCTGCAGAAATTCTAAATGCAATGTAATGCCATGTAATGCTTTGGAACTCCTACTTACCATGGAATGCACTGAAACGATCCAGAACTTCTAAATCTAATGGAATGTCATGGAAACACATCGCAAATAAGAGTTGCCATGGAATGCCATAGAAACACTCTGGAACGTCTACTTCCCATGGAATGCCATGGAACGCCATGGAACGCTCTGGATATCCTAGTTGCCACGGAGTGCCATAGAAACGCTCTGGAACTTCTAGTTTCCATGGAAGGCTATGGAACGCTCTGGAACTTCTAGTTCCCATGGAATGACATGGAACGCTGCGGAACTCCTCGTTGCCATCCAAATGCCATAGAAATACTCTGGAAATACTAGTTGGCATGGAGTGTCACAGAACGCTGCAGATCTTCTAGTTGCCATGGAATGTCATGGCAACACTTCGCAAATAAGAGTTGCCATGGAATGCCATAGAAACGCTCTGTAATTACTAGTTGCTATGGAATGCTATGGAACGCTCCGGAACTCCTAGTTGCAATGGAATTCCATAGCAAGGCTCTGGAACTACTAGTTGCCACCTAACACCATAAAAAGCTCTTTAACTACTACTTGCTCTTGATTGGTATGGAACGCTCTGGAATTTCTAGTTTCCATGGAATGCCATGAAAAGCTGCAGAACGCCTCGTTGCCATCCAAATGCCATAGAAATGGTCTGGAAACACTAGTTTGCATGGAATGCCAAGGAACGCTGCGGATCTTCTAGTTGCCATGGAATGTCATGGAAATACATCGCAAATAATAGTTACCATGTAATACCGTAGAAACTCTCTGGAACTACTAGTTACCATGGAATGTTATAGAAAGTCTCTGGAATTACTAGTTGCCATGGAGTGCTATGAAACACATCGCAAATAATAGTTGCTGATCAATGCCACAGAAACCCTCTCAAAATTGTAGTTGCCTTGGAATGCCATGTAATGCTTTGGAACTCCTACTTACCATGGAATGGAATGGAACGATTCAGAACTTCTAATTCTAATGGAATGTCATGGAAACACATCGCAAATAAGAGTTGACATGGAATGCCATAGAAACGCTCTGGAAGTTCTGTTGCCATGGAATGCAATGGAACGCTCCGGAACTTCTAGTTCCCATGGTATGTGATAGAAGTGCACTGGAACTCCTGGTTGCCATGGAGTGCCATAGAAACGCTCTGAAACTACTCGTTGCCATGGAATGCTATGGAAGGCACTGGAAATTCTAGTTGCCACGGAACCCTCTGGCATTTCTAGAAGCCATGGAATGCCATATAAACTGTCGAGAAGTACAAGTTGCCATGCAATGCCATGGAATGCTCTGAAAATTCTAGTTGCCATGGAATGCCATAGAAACGCTCTGGAACTATTAGTTTATATGGAAGGCTATGGAACGCTCTGGAAATTCTAGTTGCCATGGAATGACATGAAACGCTGCGGAATTCCTCGTTGCCATCAAAATGCCATAGAAATGCTCTGGAAAGACTAGTTGGCGTGGAATGCCACGGAATGCGGAGGATCTTCTAGTTGCCATGGAATGTCATGGAAGCACATGGCAAATAATAGTTGCTATGGAATGCCATAAAAACGCTCTGTAATTACTAGTTACCATGCAATGTCATAGAAAGGCTCTGGAACTACTCGTTGCCATGGAATGCCATGAAACACATCGAAAATAATAGTTGTCGATGAATGACACAGAAACGCTCTCAAAATTGTAGTTGCCATGGAATGACATGTAATCCTTTGGAACTCCGACTTACCATGGAATGCAATGGAACGATCCAGAACTTCTAATTCTAATGGAATGTCATGGAAACACATTGCAAATAAGAGGTGCCATGGAATGCCATAGAAACGCTCTGGAACTACTAGTTGCCATGGAATGCCATGGAACGCTCTGAAACATCTGGTTCCTATGGAGTGCCGTAGAAAGGCTCTGGAACTACTAGTTGCCGTATAATCACATAGAAACGCTCTGGAACTGCAAGTTGCCACGGAAGGCTATGGAATGCTCCAGAACTAGTTGCCATCAAATGCCATAGAAACGCTTTGGAACTACAAGTTGCCTTGAAACGCTATGGAATGCTTTGGAACTTCTACTTGCCATGGAACGCCATAGAAACTCTCTGGAACTTGTAGTTGCCACCTAATACCATCAAAAGCTCTGGAACTACTTCTTGCCCTTGATTGGTATGGAACGCTCTGGAATTCCTAGTTGCCATGGAATGCCATAGAAACGCTCTGGAACTATTATTTGCCATGGAATGCAATGGAACGCTCGAGAACTTCTAGTTGCCATGGAATGCCATGAAACGCTCTGGAACTCCTGGTTGCCATGGAGTGACATAGAAACGCTCTGGAACTACTAGTTGCCATGGAATGCTATGGAACACACTGGAACTTCTAGTTGCCACGCAACCCTCTGGCATTTCTAGAAGCCATGGAATGCCATATAAACTGTCGAGAGCTACAAGTTGCCATGCAATGCCATGAAATGCTCTGGAACTACTAGTTTATATGGAAGGCTATGCAACTCTCTGGAAATTCTAGTTGCCATGGAATGACATGAAACGCTGCAGAATTCCTCATTGCCATCAAAATGTCATAGAAATGCTCTGGAAATACTAGTTGGCGTGGAATGCCACCGAATGCTGCGGATCTTCTAGTTGCCATGGAATGCCATGGAACGCTCTGGAACTTCTATTTGTAATGGAATGCCATAGAAACGCTCTGGAACTACTAGTTTCAATGGAAGGCTATGGAACGCTCTGGAACTTCTAGTTGCCATGGAATGCCATGGAACGTTCTGGAACACCTGGTTTCCATGGAGTGCCATAGAAACTCTCTGGAACTTCTACTTGCCACGTAATACCATCACAAGCTCTGGAACTACTGCTTGCCCTGGATTGGTATGGAACGCTCTGGCATTTCTAGTTGCCATGGAATGCAATGGAATGCTCCAAAACTTCTACTTCCTATAGTATGCGATAGAAGTGCACTGGAACTCCTAGTTGCCATGGAATGCCATAGAAAGTCTCCGAACTAGTATTTGCCATGGAATCAATGGAACGCTCCAGAACTTCTAGTTGTCATGGAATGCCATGGAACGCTCTGGAGCTCCTGGTTGCCATCGAGTGCCATAGAAACGCTCTGGAACTACTAGTTGCCATAAAATGCTATGGAACACAATGGAACTTCTACTTGCCACGGAACCCTCTGGAATTCCTAGAAGCCATGGAATGCCATATAAACTGTCCATAACTACTATTTGCCATACAGTGCCATGGAATGCTCTGGATCTTCTAGTTGCCATGGAATGCGATAGAAACGCTCCTAAACTACTAGTTGCCATGGAATGCCATAGAAAGTCTCTGGAACTACTAGTTGCCATGGAATGCTATGGAAGGCACTGGAAATTGTAGTTGCCATGGAACGCAATGGAAACTTTCTGGAATTTCTAGTTGCCACCTAGTACCATAGAAAGATCTGAAACATCTACTTGCCATTGAAATGGTATGGAAGGCTCTGGAATTTCTAGTTGCCTTGGAATGAATGGAATGCTTCAAAACTTCTAGTTACCATGGTATGCGATAGAATCGCTCTGGAACTCCTAGTTGCCACGGAATGCCATAGAAACTCTCTGGAAGTACTAGTTCCCATGGAATGCCATGGAATGCTGCAGAAATTCTAAATGCAATGTAATGCCATGTAATGCTTTGGAACTCCTACTTACCATGGAATGCACTGAAACGATCCAGAACTTCTAAATCTAATGGAATGTCATGGAAACACATCGCAAATAAGAGTTGCCATGGAATGCCATAGAAACACTCTGGAACGTCTACTTCCCATGGAATGCCATGGAACGCCATGGAACGCTCTGGATATCCTAGTTGCCACGGAGTGCCATAGAAACGCTCTGGAACTTCTAGTTTCCATGGAAGGCTATGGAACGCTCTGGAACTTCTAGTTCCCATGGAATGACATGGAACGCTGCGGAACTCCTCGTTGCCATCCAAATGCCATAGAAATACTCTGGAAATACTAGTTGGCATGGAGTGTCACAGAACGCTGCAGATCTTCTAGTTGCCATGGAATGTCATGGCAACACTTCGCAAATAAGAGTTGCCATGGAATGCCATAGAAACGCTCTGTAATTACTAGTTGCTATGGAATGCTATGGAACGCTCCGGAACTCCTAGTTGCAATGGAATTCCATAGCAAGGCTCTGGAACTACTAGTTGCCACCTAACACCATAAAAAGCTCTTTAACTACTACTTGCTCTTGATTGGTATGGAACGCTCTGGAATTTCTAGTTTCCATGGAATGCCATGAAAAGCTGCAGAACGCCTCGTTGCCATCCAAATGCCATAGAAATGGTCTGGAAACACTAGTTTGCATGGAATGCCAAGGAACGCTGCGGATCTTCTAGTTGCCATGGAATGTCATGGAAATACATCGCAAATAATAGTTACCATGTAATACCGTAGAAACTCTCTGGAACTACTAGTTACCATGGAATGTTATAGAAAGTCTCTGGAATTACTAGTTGCCATGGAGTGCTATGAAACACATCGCAAATAATAGTTGCTGATCAATGCCACAGAAACCCTCTCAAAATTGTAGTTGCCTTGGAATGCCATGTAATGCTTTGGAACTCCTACTTACCATGGAATGGAATGGAACGATTCAGAACTTCTAATTCTAATGGAATGTCATGGAAACACTTCGCAAATAAGAGTTGCCATGGAATGCCATAGAAACGCTCTGTAATTACTAGTTGCTATGGAATGCTATGGAACGCTCCGGAACTCCTAGTTGCAATGGAATTCCATAGCAAGGCTCTGGAACTACTAGTTGCCACCTAACACCATAAAAAGCTCTTTAACTACTACTTGCTCTTGATTGGTATGGAACGCTCTGGAATTTCTAGTTTCCATGGAATGCCATGAAAAGCTGCAGAACGCCTCGTTGCCATCCAAATGCCATAGAAATGGTCTGGAAACACTAGTTTGCATGGAATGCCAAGGAACGCTGCGGATCTTCTAGTTGCCATGGAATGTCATGGAAATACATCGCAAATAATAGTTACCATGTAATACCGTAGAAACTCTCTGGAACTACTAGTTACCATGGAATGTTATAGAAAGTCTCTGGAATTACTAGTTGCCATGGAGTGCTATGAAACACATCGCAAATAATAGTTGCTGATCAATGCCACAGAAACCCTCTCAAAATTGTAGTTGCCTTGGAATGCCATGTAATGCTTTGGAACTCCTACTTACCATGGAATGGAATGGAACGATTCAGAACTTCTAATTCTAATGGAATGTCATGGAAACACATCGCAAATAAGAGTTGACATGGAATGCCATAGAAACGCTCTGGAAGTTCTGTTGCCATGGAATGCAATGGAACGCTCCGGAACTTCTAGTTCCCATGGTATGTGATAGAAGTGCACTGGAACTCCTGGTTGCCATGGAGTGCCATAGAAACGCTCTGAAACTACTCGTTGCCATGGAATGCTATGGAAGGCACTGGAAATTCTAGTTGCCACGGAACCCTCTGGCATTTCTAGAAGCCATGGAATGCCATATAAACTGTCGAGAAGTACAAGTTGCCATGCAATGCCATGGAATGCTCTGAAAATTCTAGTTGCCATGGAATGCCATAGAAACGCTCTGGAACTATTAGTTTATATGGAAGGCTATGGAACGCTCTGGAAATTCTAGTTGCCATGGAATGACATGAAACGCTGCGGAATTCCTCGTTGCCATCAAAATGCCATAGAAATGCTCTGGAAAGACTAGTTGGCGTGGAATGCCACGGAATGCGGAGGATCTTCTAGTTGCCATGGAATGTCATGGAAGCACATGGCAAATAATAGTTGCTATGGAATGCCATAAAAACGCTCTGTAATTACTAGTTACCATGCAATGTCATAGAAAGGCTCTGGAACTACTCGTTGCCATGGAATGCCATGAAACACATCGAAAATAATAGTTGTCGATGAATGACACAGAAACGCTCTCAAAATTGTAGTTGCCATGGAATGACATGTAATCCTTTGGAACTCCGACTTACCATGGAATGCAATGGAACGATCCAGAACTTCTAATTCTAATGGAATGTCATGGAAACACATTGCAAATAAGAGGTGCCATGGAATGCCATAGAAACGCTCTGGAACTACTAGTTGCCATGGAATGCCATGGAACGCTCTGAAACATCTGGTTCCTATGGAGTGCCGTAGAAAGGCTCTGGAACTACTAGTTGCCGTATAATCACATAGAAACGCTCTGGAACTGCAAGTTGCCACGGAAGGCTATGGAATGCTCCAGAACTTCTAGTTGCCATCAAATGCCATAGAAACGCTTTGGAACTACAAGTTGCCTTGAAACGCTATGGAATGCTTTGGAACTTCTACTTGCCATGGAACGCCATAGAAACTCTCTGGAACTTGTAGTTGCCACCTAATACCATCAAAAGCTCTGGAACTACTTCTTGCCCTTGATTGGTATGGAACGCTCTGGAATTCCTAGTTGCCATGGAATGCCATAGAAACGCTCTGGAACTATTATTTGCCATGGAATGCAATGGAACGCTCGAGAACTTCTAGTTGCCATGGAATGCCATGAAACGCTCTGGAACTCCTGGTTGCCATGGAGTGACATAGAAACGCTCTGGAACTACTAGTTGCCATGGAATGCTATGGAACACACTGGAACTTCTAGTTGCCACGCAACCCTCTGGCATTTCTAGAAGCCATGGAATGCCATATAAACTGTCGAGAGCTACAAGTTGCCATGCAATGCCATGAAATGCTCTGGAACTACTAGTTTATATGGAAGGCTATGCAACTCTCTGGAAATTCTAGTTGCCATGGAATGACATGAAACGCTGCAGAATTCCTCATTGCCATCAAAATGTCATAGAAATGCTCTGGAAATACTAGTTGGCGTGGAATGCCACCGAATGCTGCGGATCTTCTAGTTGCCATGGAATGCCATGGAACGCTCTGGAACTTCTATTTGTAATGGAATGCCATAGAAACGCTCTGGAACTACTAGTTTCAATGGAAGGCTATGGAACGCTCTGGAACTTCTAGTTGCCATGGAATGCCATGGAACGTTCTGGAACACCTGGTTTCCATGGAGTGCCATAGAAACTCTCTGGAACTTCTACTTGCCACGTAATACCATCACAAGCTCTGGAACTACTGCTTGCCCTGGATTGGTATGGAACGCTCTGGCATTTCTAGTTGCCATGGAATGCAATGGAATGCTCCAAAACTTCTACTTCCTATAGTATGCGATAGAAGTGCACTGGAACTCCTAGTTGCCATGGAATGCCATAGAAAGTCTCCGAACTAGTATTTGCCATGGAATCAATGGAACGCTCCAGAACTTCTAGTTGTCATGGAATGCCATGGAACGCTCTGGAGCTCCTGGTTGCCATCGAGTGCCATAGAAACGCTCTGGAACTACTAGTTGCCATAAAATGCTATGGAACACAATGGAACTTCTACTTGCCACGGAACCCTCTGGAATTCCTAGAAGCCATGGAATGCCATATAAACTGTCCATAACTACTATTTGCCATACAGTGCCATGGAACGCTCTGGATCTTCTAGTTGCCATGGAATGCGATAGAAACGCTCCTAAACTACTAGTTGCCATGGAATGCCATAGAAAGTCTCTGGAACTACTAGTTGCCATGGAATGCTATGGAAGGCACTGGAAATTGTAGTTGCCATGGAACGCAATGGAAACTTTCTGGAATTTCTAGTTGCCACCTAGTACCATAGAAAGATCTGAAACATCTACTTGCCATTGAAATGGTATGGAAGGCTCTGGAATTTCTAGTTGCCTTGGAATGAATGGAATGCTTCAAAACTTCTAGTTACCATGGTATGCGATAGAATCGCTCTGGAACTCCTAGTTGCCACGGAATGCCATAGAAACTCTCTGGAAGTACTAGTTCCCATGGAATGCCATGGAATGCTGCAGAAATTCTAAATGCAATGTAATGCCATGTAATGCTTTGGAACTCCTACTTACCATGGAATGCACTGAAACGATCCAGAACTTCTAAATCTAATGGAATGTCATGGAAACACATCGCAAATAAGAGTTGCCATGGAATGCCATAGAAACACTCTGGAACGTCTACTTCCCATGGAATGCCATGGAACGCCATGGAACGCTCTGGATATCCTAGTTGCCACGGAGTGCCATAGAAACGCTCTGGAACTTCTAGTTTCCATGGAAGGCTATGGAACGCTCTGGAACTTCTAGTTCCCATGGAATGACATGGAACGCTGCGGAACTCCTCGTTGCCATCCAAATGCCATAGAAATACTCTGGAAATACTAGTTGGCATGGAGTGTCACAGAACGCTGCAGATCTTCTAGTTGCCATGGAATGTCATGGCAACACTTCGCAAATAAGAGTTGCCATGGAATGCCATAGAAACGCTCTGTAATTACTAGTTGCTATGGAATGCTATGGAACGCTCCGGAACTCCTAGTTGCAATGGAATTCCATAGCAAGGCTCTGGAACTACTAGTTGCCACCTAACACCATAAAAAGCTCTTTAACTACTACTTGCTCTTGATTGGTATGGAACGCTCTGGAATTTCTAGTTTCCATGGAATGCCATGAAAAGCTGCAGAACGCCTCGTTGCCATCCAAATGCCATAGAAATGGTCTGGAAACACTAGTTTGCATGGAATGCCAAGGAACGCTGCGGATCTTCTAGTTGCCATGGAATGTCATGGAAATACATCGCAAATAATAGTTACCATGTAATACCGTAGAAACTCTCTGGAACTACTAGTTACCATGGAATGTTATAGAAAGTCTCTGGAATTACTAGTTGCCATGGAGTGCTATGAAACACATCGCAAATAATAGTTGCTGATCAATGCCACAGAAACCCTCTCAAAATTGTAGTTGCCTTGGAATGCCATGTAATGCTTTGGAACTCCTACTTACCATGGAATGGAATGGAACGATTCAGAACTTCTAATTCTAATGGAATGTCATGGAAACACTTCGCAAATAAGAGTTGCCATGGAATGCCATAGAAACGCTCTGTAATTACTAGTTGCTATGGAATGCTATGGAACGCTCCGGAACTCCTAGTTGCAATGGAATTCCATAGCAAGGCTCTGGAACTACTAGTTGCCACCTAACACCATAAAAAGCTCTTTAACTACTACTTGCTCTTGATTGGTATGGAACGCTCTGGAATTTCTAGTTTCCATGGAATGCCATGAAAAGCTGCAGAACGCCTCGTTGCCATCCAAATGCCATAGAAATGGTCTGGAAACACTAGTTTGCATGGAATGCCAAGGAACGCTGCGGATCTTCTAGTTGCCATGGAATGTCATGGAAATACATCGCAAATAATAGTTACCATGTAATACCGTAGAAACTCTCTGGAACTACTAGTTACCATGGAATGTTATAGAAAGTCTCTGGAATTACTAGTTGCCATGGAGTGCTATGAAACACATCGCAAATAATAGTTGCTGATCAATGCCACAGAAACCCTCTCAAAATTGTAGTTGCCTTGGAATGCCATGTAATGCTTTGGAACTCCTACTTACCATGGAATGGAATGGAACGATTCAGAACTTCTAATTCTAATGGAATGTCATGGAAACACATCGCAAATAAGAGTTGACATGGAATGCCATAGAAACGCTCTGGAAGTTCTGTTGCCATGGAATGCAATGGAACGCTCCGGAACTTCTAGTTCCCATGGTATGTGATAGAAGTGCACTGGAACTCCTGGTTGCCATGGAGTGCCATAGAAACGCTCTGAAACTACTCGTTGCCATGGAATGCTATGGAAGGCACTGGAAATTCTAGTTGCCACGGAACCCTCTGGCATTTCTAGAAGCCATGGAATGCCATATAAACTGTCGAGAAGTACAAGTTGCCATGCAATGCCATGGAATGCTCTGAAAATTCTAGTTGCCATGGAATGCCATAGAAACGCTCTGGAACTATTAGTTTATATGGAAGGCTATGGAACGCTCTGGAAATTCTAGTTGCCATGGAATGACATGAAACGCTGCGGAATTCCTCGTTGCCATCAAAATGCCATAGAAATGCTCTGGAAAGACTAGTTGGCGTGGAATGCCACGGAATGCGGAGGATCTTCTAGTTGCCATGGAATGTCATGGAAGCACATGGCAAATAATAGTTGCTATGGAATGCCATAAAAACGCTCTGTAATTACTAGTTACCATGCAATGTCATAGAAAGGCTCTGGAACTACTCGTTGCCATGGAATGCCATGAAACACATCAAAAATAATAGTTGTCGATGAATGACACAGAAACGCTCTCAAAATTGTAGTTGCCATGGAATGACATGTAATCCTTTGGAACTCCGACTTACCATGGAATGCAATGGAACGATCCAGAACTTCTAATTCTAATGGAATGTCATGGAAACACATTGCAAATAAGAGGTGCCATGGAATGCCATAGAAACGCTCTGGAACTACTAGTTGCCATGGAATGCCATGGAACGCTCTGAAACATCTGGTTCCTATGGAGTGCCGTAGAAAGGCTCTGGAACTACTAGTTGCCGTATAATCACATAGAAACGCTCTGGAACTGCAAGTTGCCACGGAAGGCTATGGAATGCTCCAGAACTTCTAGTTGCCATCAAATGCCATAGAAACGCTTTGGAACTACAAGTTGCCTTGAAACGCTATGGAATGCTTTGGAACTTCTACTTGCCATGGAACGCCATAGAAACTCTCTGGAACTTGTAGTTGCCACCTAATACCATCAATAGCTCTGGAACTACTTCTTGCCCTTGATTGGTATGGAACGCTCTGGAATTCCTAGTTGCCATGGAATGCCATAGAAACGCTCTGGAACTATAATTTGCCATGGAATGCAATGGAACGCTCGAGAACTTCTAGTTGCCATGGAATGCCATGGAACGCTCTGGAACTCCTGGTTTCCATGGAGTGCCATAGAAACTCTCTGGAACTTCTACTTGCCACGTAATACCATCACAAGCTCTGGAACTACTACTTGCCACGTAATACCATCACAAGCCCTGGATTGGTATGGAACGCTCTGGCATTTCTAGTTGCCATGGAATGCAATGGAACGCTCCAAAACTTCTACTTCCTATAGTATGCGATAGAAGTGCACTGGAACTCCTAGTTGCCATGGAATGCCATAGAAAGTCTCCGAACTAGTATTTGCCACGGAATCAATGGAACGCTCCAGAACTTCTAGTTGTCATGGAATGCCATGGAACGCTCTGGAGCTCCTGGTTGCCATGGAGTGCCATAGAAACGCTCTGGAACTACTAGTTGCCATAAAATGCTATGGAACACAATGGAACTTCTACTTGCCACGGAACCCTCTGGAATTCCTAGAAGCCATGGAATGCCATATAAACTGTCCATAACTTCTATTTGCCATACAATGCCCTGGAACGCTCTGGATCTTCTAGTTGCCATGGAATGCGATAGAAACGCTCCGAAACTACTAGTTGCCATGGAATGCCATAGAAAGTCTCTGGAACTACTAGTTGCCATGGAATGCTATGGAATACACTGGAACTTCTACTTGCCACGGAACCCTCTGGAAATTCTAGTAGCCATGGAAGGCCATCTAAATTCTCTAGAACTACTCGTTGCCATGGAATGCCACGAAAAGCATCGAAAATAATAGTTGCCGATGAAAGACACAGAAACTCTCTGAAAATGGCAGTTGCCATCGAATGCCATGTAATGCTTTGGAACTCCTACTTACCATAGAATGCAAAGGAATGATCCAGAACTTCTAATTCTAATGGAATGTCTTGGAAACACATCACAAGAGTTGCCATGGAATGCCATAGAAACGCTCTGGAACTACAAGTTGCCAGGAAATGCTGTGGAATTCTCTGCAAATTCTAGTTACCATGGAATGCCATACAAATGCTCTGGAAATACAAGTTACCATGGAACGCTATGGAAGACACTGGAACTTCTAGGTGCCATGGAATGCCATATAGAAACTCTCTGGAACTTCTAGTTGCCACCTAATATTATAAAAAGCTCTGGAACTACTACTTGACCTTCATTGGTATTGAACGCTCTGGAATTTATAGTTGCCATGGAATGCAACGGAACGCTCTGGAATTCTAGTTACCATGGTATGCGTTAGAAACGCATTGAAAGTCCTAGTTGCCATGGAATGCCATAGAAACGCTCTGGAACGACTAGGTGCCATTCAATGCCATAGAAATGCTCTGGAGCTACAAGTTGCCATGGAATGCTATGGAAGGCACTGGAAATTGTAGTTGCCATGGAACGCAATGGAAACTTTCTATAATTTCTAGTTGCCACCTAGTACCATAGAAAGATCTGAAACGTCTACTTGCCATTGAAATGGTATGGAAGGCTCTGGAATTTCTAGTTGCCTTGGAATGAATGGAATGCTTCAAAACTTCTAGTTACCATGGTATGCGATAGAATCGCTCTGGAACTCCTAGTTGCCACGGAATGCCATAGAAACTCTCTGGAAGTACTAGTTCCCATGGAATGCCATGGAATGCTGCAGAAATTCTAAATGCAATGTAATGCCATGTAATGCTTTGGAACTCCTACTTACCATGGAATGCACTGAAACGATCCAGAACTTCTAAATCTAATGGAATGTCATGGAAACACATCGCAAATAAGAGTTGCCATGGAATGCCATAGAAACACTCTGGAACGTCTACTTCCCATGGAATGCCATGGAACGCCATGGAACGCTCTGGATATCCTAGTTGCCACGGAGTGCCATAGAAACGCTCTGGAACTTCTAGTTTCCATGGAAGGCTATGGAACGCTCTGGAACTTCTAGTTCCCATGGAATGACATGGAACGCTGCGGAACTCCTCGTTGCCATCCAAATGCCATAGAAATACTCTGGAAATACTAGTTGGCATGGAGTGTCACAGAACGCTGCAGATCTTCTAGTTGCCATGGAATGTCATGGCAACACTTTGCAAATAAGAGTTGCCATGGAATGCCATAGAAACGCTCTGTAATTACTAGTTGCTATGGAATGCTATGGAACGCTCCAGAAGTCCTATTTGCCATGGAATTCCATAGCAAGTCTCTGGAACTACTAGTTGCCACCTAACGCCATAAAAAGCTCTTTAACTACTACTTGCTCTTGATTGGTATGGAACGCTCTGGAATATCTAGTTGCCATGGAATGCCAAGAAATGCTCTGGAACTACTAGTTGCCATGGAATGCAATTGAAACGCTCTGGAACTACTGCTTGCAATGGAATGCGATGGAACGCTCCGGAACTTCTAGTTCTCATGAAATGCCATGGAATGCTGCAGAAATTCTAGTTGCCATGGAATGCCATAGAAACGTTCTGGAGCTACAAGTTGCCACGGAATGCTTTGGAAGGCACTGGAAATACTACTTGTCATGGAACGCAATGGAAACTTTCTGGAACTTTTACTTGCCACCTAATACCATATAAAGATCTGGAACTACTACTTGCCATTGAATGGTATGGAAGGCTCGGGAATTTCTATTTGCCATGGAATGAATGGAACTCTCCGGAAGTTCTAGTTAACATGGTATGCGATAGAATCGCTCTGGAACTCCTAGTTGCCATGGAATGCCATAGAAACTTCCTGGAACTTCTAGTTGCCATGGAATGCCATGGAATGCTGCAGAAATTCTAGATGTTATGTAATGCCATGTAATGCTTTCGAACTCCTAATAATCATGGAATGCAATGGAACGATCCAGAACTTCTAATTCTAATGGAATGTCATGGAAACACATCACAAATAGGATTTGCCATGGAATGCCATAGAAACGCTCTGGAACTTCTACTTCCCATGGAATGCCATGGAATGCTCTGGAAATCCTGGTTGCCATGGAGTGCCATGGGAACGCTCTGGAACTTCTATTTGCCATGGAATACCATGGAATGCTCTGGAACTACTAGTTTCCATGGAAGGCTATGGAACGCTCTGGAACTTCTAGTTCCCATGGAATGACATGGAACGCTGCAGAACTCCTCGTTGCCATCAAAATGCCATAGAAATGCTCTGGAAATACTAGTTGGCGTGGAATGCCAAGGAACGCTGTGGATCTTCTAGTTGCCATGGAATGTCATGGAAACACATCGCAAATAATAGTTGCCATGAAATGCCATAGAAATGCTCTGTAATTACTAGTTCCTATAGAATGCTATGGAACGCTCTGGAATTCCTAGTTGCCATGGAATTCCATAGCAAGTCTCTGAAACTACTAGTTGCTACATAGTACCATAAAAAGCTTAGGAACTACTACTTGCCCTTGATTGGTATGGAACGCTCTGTAATTTCTAGTTGCCATGGAATGCAATGGAACGCTCCAGAAATTCCAATTGCCATGGAATGCGATAAAAACGCACTGGAAATCCTAGTGGCCGTGGAATGCCATACAAACTCTCTGGAACTTCTGGTTCCATGGAATGCATTGAACGCTCTGGATCTTCTGGTTGTCATCATATGCCATAGAAACGCTCTGGAACTACAAGTTGCCACGAAACTCTATGGAATGCTCTGGAACATCTATTTGCCATGGAATGCCATGAAACGCTCTGGAACTCCTGGTTACCACCTAATACCTTAAAAAGCTCTTTAACTGCTACTTGCCCTTGATTGGTATGGAACACTCTGGAATTTCTAGTTGCCATGGAGTGCCATAGAAACGCTCTGGAACTACTAGTTGCCATGGAAGTTTATGGAACGCTCTGGAACTTCTAGTTGCCATAGAATGCCATGGAATGCTGCGGAACTTCTCATTGCCATCAAAATGCCATAGTAATGCTCTGGAAATACTAGTTGTCCTGCAATGCCACGGAACGCTGCGGATCTCCTAGTTTCCATGGAATGCCATGGAAACACATCGCAAATAATAGTTGCCGATGAATGCCACAGAAACCCTCTCAAAATTGTAGTTGCCATGGAATGCCATGTAATGCTTTGGAACTCCTACTTACCATGGATTGCAATGGAACGATCCAGAACTTCTAATTCTAATGGAATGTCATGGAAACTCTTCGGAAATAACAGTTGCCATGGAATGCCATAGGAACTCCCTCGAACTACAGTTGCCATGGAATGCCATTAGATGCTGCAGTAATTCTAGTTGCCATGGAATGATGTAGAAACTCTCTGGAACTACTAGTTGCCACGGAACGCTATGGAAGATTCTGGAACTTCTAGGTGCCATGGAATGCAATGGAACGCTCTGGAACTTCTAGTTGCCATGGTATGTGTAATGGGTCTGCCTGAGATGCAGCCCTCACCGTGCTGTGCAGTGGTAGCTAGATAACACTACCATGTTTTGACTACTGCTGAGCCGGGCTCACATAGCACCAAGGCTGCTTCCCCACCATTTTCCCAGTAGGCTAAGGGTGGGTAAAAACTTGGAGGGTATATAGCCAGGACAGCTGACTCAGATTGTCCAAAGGGATATTCCATACCACATGACGTCTGCTCAGCAATATATGCTCGGGAAAACAGGAAGAAGGGGGGGACATTCGTTTTGCGTTTGTCGTCCAGAGCAACCGCTTCGTGTACCGGAGCCCTACTTCCCAGGAAGTGGCTGGACATTGCCTGCTGATGGGAAGTAGAGAATAAGATCTTTTGTTTTGCTTTTGCTTCCGCGCCCGGCTTTTGCTTCATTAAACTGCCTTTATCTGACCCAAGTGCCCGTTGTTATATTTTGTCTCCCCTGTCCAGCTGAGGGGGTGAGAGTGATAGAGTGGCTTTGGTGGATACCTGGCATTTGGCCAGGGCCAAACCACCACAGTATGCGATAGAAATGCACTGGAAATCCTAGTTCCCATGGAATGACATAGAAACGCTCTGGTACTACAAGTTGCCATGGAATGCAATGGAACGCTCCGAAACGTCTAGTTGCCATGAAACGCCATGGAACGCTGCAGAACTTCTAGTTGCCATGGAATGCCATAGAAATGCTCTGGGTCTACTAGTTCCCATGGAATGCCATGGAAACATATCACAAATAACAGTTGCCATGGAATGCCATAGAAATGCTCTAGAACTAGTAATTGCCATGGAACGCTATGGAAAACATTGGAAATTCTAGTTGCCATGCAATGCCATAGAAACTCTCTGGAACTTCTATTGGCCACCTAATGCCATAATAAACTCTGGAACTACTACTTGCTCTTGATTGGTATGGAACGCTCTGGAATTTCTAGTTGCCATGGTGTTCTATAGAAACGCACTGGAAATCCTAGTTGCTATGGAATTTCATGGAAACACATGGCAAATAATAGTTGCTATCGAATGCCATAGTAACTCCCTGAAAATACTATTTGCCATGGAATGCTATGGAACGCTATGGAACTTCTAGTTGACATGGAATGCTATGGAATGCTCCAGTACTTCTAGTTGCTATGGAATGCCAAATAAACACTCTGGAACTACCAGTTGCCATGGAATGCCATAAAAGCACTCTGGAACTCCTAGTTGCCATGGAATGGAATGGAAACACATCGCAAGTAATAGTTGCCGTGATATGCCATAGAAATGCTCTGGAACTCCTAGTTGCCATGGAATGGAATGGAATGATCCGGAACTTCTAGTTGCCATGAAATGCCATGTAACGCTGCAGAACTTTTAGTTGCCATGGAATGCCATGGACTGCTGCAGAAATTCTAGTTGCCATGGAATGCCATAGAAACACTCTGGAACTACTACTTGCCATGGAATGCTATGAAAAGCTCTGGAAATACTAGTTGCCATGGAATGCCATGGAATGCTCCAGTACTTCTAGTTCCTATGGAATGCCAAATAAACCCTCTGGAACTACCACTTGCCATCGAATTCCATAGAAACTCTCTGAAACCTCTAGTTACCACGGAATGCAATGGAACCCTCCCAAAATTTGAGTTCCGATGAAATGCCAAGGAACGCTGCAGAACTTCTAAATGCCATAGAAACGCACTGGAACTACTAATTACCATGGAATGCCATGAAAACACATCGCAAATAAGAGTTGGCATGGAATGCCATGAAACGCTGCGGAACTCCTTGTTGCCATCAAAATGCCATAGAAATTCTCTGGAAATAATAGTTGGCATGGAATGCCATGGAACGCTGCGGATCTTCTAGTTGCAATGGAATGTCATGAAAACACTTAGCAAATAATACTTGCAATGGAATGCCAATGAAACGCTCTGGAACTACTAGTTGCAATAGAATGCAATGGGATGCTGTAGAAATTCTACTTGCCATGGAATGCCATAGAAACGCTCTGGAACTACTAGTTGCCATGGAATGCAATAGAAACTCTCTGGAACTTCTAGTGGCCACCTAATACCATAAAAAGCTCTGGAACTACTACTTGCCCTTGGTTGGTATGGAACGCTGTGGAATTTCTAGTTGCCATGGAATGCAATGGAACGCTCTGGAACTTCTAATTGCCATGGTATGCGATAGAAACGCACTGGAACTCCTAGTTGCCATGGAATGCCATAGAAACACTCTGGAACTACTAGTTTCCATGGAATACAATGGATCTCTCCGGAACTTCTAGTTGCCATGATATGCCATAGAACACTGCAGAACTACGAGTTGCCATGGAATGCCACGGAAACACATCGGAAACAATAGTTGCCGATGAATACCACAGAAACCCTTTCAAAATTCTAATTGACATAGAATGCCATGTAATGCTTTGGAACACCTACTTACCATGGAATGCAATGGAACGATCCAGAACTACTAATTGTAACGGAATGTCATGGAAACATATCGCAAATAGTAGTTGCCATGAAATGCCATAGAAATGCTCTGGAACTTCTAGTTGCTATGGAATGCCATGAAATGCTGCAGAAGTTCTAGTTGCCATCGAATGCCATAGAAACGCTCTGGAACTACAAGTTGCCACGCAACGCTATGGAAGACACTGGAACTTCTAGTTGCCTTGGAATCCAATGGAAAGCTTTGGAACTTCTAGTTGCCATGGAATGCCATAGAAACTCTCTGGAACTTCTATTTTCCACCTAATGTGGTGTCCTTTGACCTTGGGATTTACTGCCCCACTGAGACCCTAGTGCGTCTGATAGCTTTCCTTCTCTCCTTTTCGACTTGGTTCACAGCTGAGCTACCAAGGCGTGTTGTTTGATGGCCTGGAGACCCTCTTTTCCTGCAACATGGCATCTGCTCTCCTCTGCCTGCTCAAAGCTGTGAGAAATCGGCCGTATATCTATTTTGTGAACCTGTTCCAGGATTACGCTTCTCTGAAAGCCAGGGAAACAGCTGCAAAAGAGCAGGAAAGTGAGTGCTGTGGACAGCTGGCCAGCAGCCAGTTACTGAGCCACAGCAGCTTGCACTTGTGCCCAAGCTTTAATGTTAGAGACTAAGGCAAGGCTTACAGCCTCAGCTCTGCTGTATTTTAAGCAGCTGGGAGCTGAGTGCTGGCTATACTGAGGCAGAAGGAGGAAGGATTAATAAAAACATTTCCTACAAGCTCTGTTGGTAGCCCAGATACACACAGATAATGTTGAAGGCTTGAGAGAAGAAGAGGTCTGTAAGCCTTCCATGGGTGACTCCCCAGGATAGTGTCCCCAAAGGGTTTCCCTGCTCCAGAGACCTTGGTGGAGCTCAGAGGGTTGACAGAGCAGAGGCCAAAAGTGTCCGTTATAGGCAGCACAAAGATGGCCAGTTCCACCTCCCTGGTTCCCAACAGAGGAAAGACCTTCCTCTGGTGAGATGAGAACATCTTCTCTCCATTTTAGCGGTGAGCCCTCTGACTTAGACGCTACCTGCAAGGAGCTCGTCTCTGTGCTTGACTTGCCGCTGCACTTACGAGTGTCTCTAAGTTAATGATGTTGAATTTTATGGTGGCCCCCAGCTGTTCCAATAGGTCCCTTCCCAACAGGGAATTCGGGGAGTTTGGCATATACAAAAATTTATGGATGCCTACCTGCTTGCTCAGTTTATATTTTAATGGTTCCAAAAATTAAGCTTTTTCACTCTGGCCAGTCACTCCTTTTACCATGACATAGTCATTTCCTAAAGGCATTAAAGCTTGATTCAAAACTGAGTATGATGCCCCCGTACCAACTAGAAACTCCATTTTTTCTTGTTTTTCTCCTAATTTCATTGTCATCAATGGATCCTCTAGTCAGTCCTCTTCCACATGTGCGATCGTTTTTCTTGGGTTATCGCGCCACCTAACGTTCCCCTGACGCTGTTGCTCCGGACATTCCCTTTTCCAGTGACCAGTCTTTTTTACATATAGCACATTGATCCCTGCTCAGGGGCGTCGGTCCGCGTCCCATCCTGGGTTTAGGTTTCCATTCTCTCTCTTCTCTAACTACTGCCACCAATTTGCCTAGACTCTGCTTATAATTGTCCTCTCTGTTGCTAAACACTCTCCAAGCCTCTTCCAGTAACACTTCCAAATTTCTACCATCCATCGGACGTAATTTTTGTAATTTATGTCTGATATCACTCTGGGATTGTCCTAGAAATAGGGAAATCAGGTGTTGTATTCCCACTTCTGACCCAGGGTCCAGTGATGTATAACGATGCATCGCATCTCTTAGTCTATCCAGAAATTCAGAAGGGGATTCAGAGGGACCTTGTTTCACTGCATATAGCACTGCTCAATTTATAGTTTTTGAAATTCTTTTCAGTACCCATCCTTGATATGCTCGTAATCTCTCCACATCAGCTGATCGATTAGGGTCCCAGTTTGGGTCCTGCAGGGGAAAGTGTTCTTTAACATCACCCTCTTTTGTCTCATAAAATTCCTTTGCCAAATCCCCTGCAGTTTTTATAACCAACTGTTTTTCTGTTTCGGTTAAGCAGTCCAATAACAGTTACATGTCATTCCAATCAGGGCTGTACTGTCTTATTAGAAACTGGAGAATTTGTGTGGCGCCTACTGGGTCACTGCGATATTTTCAGGCAGCGTCTTTCCATTCCTTCAGATCGTTACAGGAAAATGGTATTTTAATTCTTACTGTTCCTCCATCCGGTCCGACTGTGTCCCGGAGAGGAGCTTGGAGAACTGTTTCTGTTATCTGCCTTCCCCGGGTTCGGGAAGACATTGGGCTATCTGGTGGGGAGGAGGGAGGATGTGGAGGGGTACGGACCCTTTCTAAGTCCTCATCTCACCCCTGCGGCCGCTGGGGGGGCCTAAATAGATCACTTAGATCTTGTTCTGACCCAGGGTTAGTTTGACTTTTCTCTGTACACCTTTGGCCAATGCTACAAGCCAAAGAGCATCTTTTTAGTTTATTTTTGTTCTTCTTTTTGTTTTCTTTCTCTAATGCGAGAACCATGGGGTCTCGTGAGGGTGCTAATCCGCAATCCCTTTGCCACTCAGGATTGTCCCGGAGAACAAAGAACATACCCGCATATGTTACTCCATCCCATTTCCCTTCTCTCCTCAGAAACAACATTAACTGTAAAAGCGTGTTGTAGTCTAATGTGCCGCCTTCCTTGGGCCACTTTGCCCCATCTTCCAGCTTATAAAGCAGCCACCATTGATTGCAATACTTAATCAACTTTTTCTTATTTTCTGTGCCCCCTTGTCCTGCTATATCCTTCCAATGTGTTAGAACACATCCCAAAGGGGATCTTTCATGAAGTTTGCTCTTTCCTCCTCCCATTTTCCTTTTTTCAAACCTGAACCTTTCGCTTACCACAACTCTACTTTCCACATACTCGCTTTACTACTTATCAATATCCACGTATCACACAGACGTATCAAGGATGGGCACGGCACTCCTTTTTCACACTTCAAGTTATTACACCCACTTTGCTTTTCTCTGGCCGCCTCAGTCGCCCGAGGTCGGACCCACGGATAGAGCTTTTCACTCGCTTCGTACCGAGGGTACGTCTCACTCACTCATACACTCAGAATGTCCGGACAGTTTGATAGTAAAAACAGGAATTATAATCATACAAAGTTTTCATAAAGACATTCACAAATCAGATTAAACATATATCCTTTAACAAATTATGTCAATGTCTGGGCATATCATACAATTATTTCCCCTTTTGTTGCCAGGTAATGGAGTCCACCTACTCATCCAGGGCACGGACGAACCGACGTCCCTGGATAAGAGTCATAACCAATATCCCCTGGCAAGATTGTGGGGTTTAAGTTTATTTATTTGATTTTCCCAGTTAACACCCTTCTAGCAGCTGCGAATATTAGAAAAGATGACACAATTATGAGGCCCGCTTACCCTTCTCCTGCTTCTTATATACCAGTCATTAGCAGGTCCGTCCTGGCTCCCGATGTTGGGATGCAGCGGCAACCTTGGATTTGCTCGATCTACTGCCGAGATCGCTAGCGGCCGCCCTATCAGTCAGCAAATCCCCCTGTTACCATGCAGGGTACCCTCCTCCCATACGGGGACTATGCTGCACGCCAGATGTCTCTGCTCGATTTACCAGCTGCCCCGGCCACGCGTACGACTTACAGGCCCCCTCTCACAAAACATACCGTTTGATCCGCGGCTTCAGGAGGTTGTTGTCTGCTCCCGCGGTGAGCGGCTGGCAGCGGAGGCTCCTCCGAGGAAAGTGCTTGGGGTGCGCCCAGGGGCGTCCGCTCCCCAGGCGATCCCACAGCCGAGCAGAGAGCCTTCTGGCTGGCTCGCCAAAACTGACGTAGGGAAAAGACTTTACAACCCGAAAGGTTACACAGTAGGTGTGTTTATTGCACGCAGATGCACGGGGGATCGCTCCACCACAAACGTGCATCCCCACTGTGGCCGCTTCTCCAGTATTTATCCAGTTAAAACATCACCTATTTCGAAACGCCTAGACATATTCATGACCTGTCCCCAAAAAGGCCATTCCTTCCTCTCACTTCATTTCCATAATCTCTGCCTCGGGCTCCTCCTCAGGGCGCTTGCGCAGTTCCTCCTGGTGGTCCTGGGCAGGGGTCTTCAGAGATGAAGGCCGTAGGTCTTCCTCGCTCTGTACTCCTCCCCTCTCCCCTGGAAGCTCTAATTTGGCTGAGCTTGCAGTACCAGACTGGTTTCAGCCTGGTCTGTCCTTGTGTGCACACCTGGCTGTCTCCTTTTTGTTCTTGGTTAGAGATGGATGTTAGCGAGCCCTCCTTAGCTCTTATCTCCTCCTGCCTTTGACGCCTTTGAGCCATGAATTAGGTCCTTGTTTCTGTCTTTTCTGTTTCCCTTATCAGCATCTTTCTTGAGCAGTTTGCAGGGGTTAGTGACTAATTGCTTACTTGCATGCGTGTTAGTTCTGGGATGCAAGTTTTAATAGTTTTAGCTTTGTTTTCCTATGTAGCTCCCTATTAATATTTTCGATGTATCTTTGGTTATACAATATATTTTCTATGTGGCCCCCTATCACCAGCTGTCTTTTCCATGAGGTAATTTAGCTGTGCCTGTTCATCTCAGTGCCCTTGTTTTCTTCTTTCAGCTACCTGGTCGGTGATGAGCTCCGGGTGGTGATGGAATACATGGCCGGAGGCGCTTTAACCGAAGATGTTACCCAGTTTTGTATGGAGGAAGGGCAGATGGCAGCTGTCTGTAGGGAGGTGAGGGATCCCGCGTGTGCTTCCTCTCCCTTGGACGGGATGGTACTGGTGAACAGGTGGCAAGAACAGGAGGGATTTCATCTTGAGAGCTTTGTTTCTGCCTTGCTTTATGATATGGAGAAGAAAGGGCACCTTAAGTGAACTGCCTGACAGTGTCACTGCACTTTCTGTACTCTGTGATTACACTCTTAAACACCGTTATTGCATTACATTTTTTTACTTTTTTTTTTTAAGTTTGACTCTTCTCAACTTTTCCTCTTTAAACACGTGCCTGGAGCATGTCTGTACTGCATTCCTTGCCTGTAAAAGCAAACATGCTGGTGGCAGAATTTTAAAAGAACAGCAAGGCAAAGGAGAGACTCATTTGTCAGAGTCTCAGCTTAAAAGGATAGCATTCCACCCAAAATGGGGTTTGCTCCTGAAAAATGACTAAGGTGCTATTTCCAAATCTGCTGTAGAGCCTGACAATAAAGTCTTTGTCCTGCAACCTCCCACCCAACAGTGATCTACTTCACACGGAAGGAAGGGACTTTCTCATTTCTGGCAAACAATACTTTGTCATATGGATGGACATAGCACACTGATTGCGGCAGCAGCCATCCTGCCTGTGCTTTCAGGGGCTAGTCTGTGACAGTAATGGACATTTCTCTTCCCAAACCTGATATGCCTTCGTTTGGAAAGTTGTTACTTTAATAGTGTTGAAGCAGCAAGCTATTCCTCTTGACAGTGCAATATTCAGGCATTGCTCGCAATTCATCTGGAAATTCAATGTTTTAGAGGCGTTTCATTCTTGAGTGATGAAATCTGGTCATTAATTTTTACCCTCATGTTTCCTTTTTACCTATCAGTGCCTGCAAGCCCTGGATTTCCTTCATTCAAAGCAAGTGATTCACAGGGACATCAAAAGCGACAACATTCTGCTTGCAGTGGATGGGACTGTCAAATTGGGTAGGTATTCTTGGTCAGGCACAGCCTTCCCAGACTGTGGCATGGGGCTGCTTTTGACTGACAGCCAGTTCCCCAGAAGGGATTCCTGTGGCAGTGCGCTGACCACTCCTGCCAGCTCCGAGCACAGTTCCAACCTACAGAGAGGCACAGAAAGGAGAAAGGTGTGAAGAGTGTCTTGGGTTTGTGTGTGGCCCTTCCAGAGGGAGGGAGTTACAGTCTAACGGTTCAAGTCAACAGAAGCCACTGCAGGGAACTTGAGGGGTGGGTTTTAATTGGCCAATTCAACAATATTTCCGTGGCTACAGCACTGAGCAAACAGAGCACGGCCGCTTTTCCAGATAGATTCCACACCATGTTCTCGGGCATAGAGTGGGGATTTCTTTTGCTCGCTTTCCTAATTCGAGCTGCCTTTAACACCACTTGTTTTCCTCCTCAGCTGATTTTGGCGTCTGTGCTCGGCTCAGCCCTGAGCAGAGTCGACGGAGCACAGTGGTCGGGTCTCCAGACTGGCTGGCACCAGAAGTGGTGAGGAAAGAAGCCTACGGCCCCAAGGTGGACATCTGGTCCCTTGGGGTCGTGGCAATAGAGATGGCGGAAGGACAGCCTCCTTTTATTGATGAAGATCCTCTCAGGGTAGGGTGTACATAAAATCAGATACCAGTGTCTTTCAAATCTATCCCGTTAATCCCCCGTGAGGCAAAACCCCAGCCGCATCAGCTGGAACCAGTTCCCCCATGGCCCGCTTCTAAAGCTGTCACTGCAGCACAGCAGCATCTCCTGTAGCTTTGGTGACGTCAAGGGGAAGACTTCCAAAGAGACGTGACTTGTAGCCAGGTCAGAGATGTGCCATCTCTGCCTTCAACTGGGCTTGAAATACCTTGTATGCTTTTTGAAATCTCTTTGAGCTGTATCTCTGAGTGACAGCGATTTTTCAGCGGCAAGTTTCTCCAGTTGGCGACTTTTTCTGAAAAGCATTCCAGCTGTGTCTGCAGGCAGAGAAGTCTTTTCAAACTCGGATCAGTGCCGATGGCTCACCTGAGCCTTTCAGGTAAGCAGTGTCGCTGCTTGTAGAAATGCCGTAATTACTCATTAGCAAATGACTTTCTAAAAATGGGTTTTAGCACAGAAACTTGGAGTAAACAAATGTATTTTTAATGTTTTGAGGTTTTCCGTTTCATCCTCATTCCTTAAAATGAAATGACCAGCTCTTATCCCAAATGAGTGTGTGATAGTGAAGGCGTGTATACCAAGATAAAACCTCATGACTGGTAGCTGGAACAAAGTTAGGTGCTGCACAGTTAATTCCTGAGAGGGATGCAGGAATGTATGAGGAAATGAATTGTGACCATGTGTATAGATAGATCGTTTGTGTTGAGGCTGGAATTGAAATAGAGCATGACGTGTAGCTTTTCCCATAGCAATAAGGCTGTGCTCTCTCTGGTCTATGGCACCCAGACTGTGTGCTGCAGGCTGAGAGAAGAAACAGCAGAAGGGTCAAGACATACCCCCAGGCAGGCTACTTAAGAAAGGAATACAACAACTACACCAGTGTCAGTCCTCCGCTCTGCTTGAACAAAGATTCCTGAGTTTTCTTGGAAGGCTTGTTTTGGTTTGGTAGGTGCCCGGGGTTGTTGGTTCGAGTGCACACAGGAGGAGCGGTGTGCACTGTGCCACCTCCTGAGGGGGGAGAAGAAGTAAAGAGGTTTGGGTTCAGCCTGATGCTGAGTCAGCTGAGTGCACCGCAGCTGGCAGGGTGGCAGTAGGCCTGTGTCCCTGGTTTGCAGGCTGAAAATTCCCAGCTTCCTTAACCTCAAAGGTTGCTTAGGGCTCCTGGAGAAGCCTCAGGTCAACTGTGAGGCAGGGAACTGGATTTTTTCTCTCTGATCAAATTCACATTCAGCCATTCCTGCCCTTGCCCAGATTATTTGAGATGCTCTTTTTCTCCCTACATGCCTCGTCTGCTGCGGGAGTTGAGATCAGCTTGAGCACTCAGAGCTTCACGGTGTCTTCAGGTGCCTGAGTAAAACTGCAGGAGGTTAAAATCAGGCACCTGGAGTTGGTCCCGTCTGTGTTCACTTCCTGGGCTCTTGGGCAGGGGCTGTTGCCCCTGAGCTGGGAACAGTGAACAGCTTGTGATGGACCGCCTGAAGTTCCCCAGTTCCCAGCTGGTTTTATGAAAGTGAATCAGCCCCAACAGGGACAGGATCCTTCTGCTGTTGTGTGTGGAATCACAGAGTGCAGCGAGAGCTCTCAGCTGCATCCAAACAGGAGAGCTGATAAGCAAGACCCGTCTTTACAGGTCAGGTTTTTAGCTGATGGCACACAGTAGCTGTTGGGTTTAATAGTCACATTTAGACCCCATCCAGGGAGTTCTGCGAAGCCTGGAAACCAAAGGATGTTCTTTCACATTTTCGTGAATGCTTGTTTTAACAGTGCAAGGCACGCAGCAGCTTCCGTTCCTGACAGGAGTTGAAATACCTACATGTACTCTAAGGGCATTAAAGGATCATTGATCAAAGAGTTTACACCAGTCTGAATGTAGATATGATTGTTGTTTTCCACGTGTAGAGCAAATGCATCCCCTGTTGCTCACGTTCTTTCCAGCCGATGCAGAACTCACAGGAATGAACCATTTTCCAGCCAAGAGTGGCCTGGATATTTCTGTGACAGTGTTTGTTTTCTCTCACTGGGATTTCCTTCCACCAGGCATATGCCTGGGGCCTGAGGGACAAATACTGGTGCGATAAACGTCCTTTGAAACGCTGGTTGGACCTCCCCAGTTTCAGTTTTAAAAATACCCAACAAACCAAATCCTAGGCATTCCTGTTTCACAGCCAGGCGAATGTAGCTGGAATAAAATTCCCAAGGCTGGCATGGGTGCTGTGTTCCTTTATCGCAGGAGAAGGGACGTCCCGGGGGCAGCACCATTTAAACGCAGTGAGGACAGGCCCTCCGGCTCACCGCTGTGCCCGGTGCCTGAGGGCAGCTGCAGATGGGTGGGACAAGGCTGATTTTGTGACACTTCTCTTGTGGGAAAAGTAGAGAAACTTCCTTTTATTGTTTTTCCTCTAGGATAGTTCATTTGCCTTTTTAGGCCTGGAAATTTTCCTCTACCTTTAAGAGGATAAGAGCAAAGTCCCTTTGGCCACCGTCTCTTTAAACGCCAGTAGCGCAGAGCTGTTCTTGTCAGGGCGGACATTTGTATGGAAGACTCCTAGGCCTATTTCTATTATTATTGCTGTATATTTGGGACATATTCTGCAAGTTTAGGTTCAAACAGTTCAAAACATTTGTCTTGCCATTCTGAAGAACGTCTTACAAAAGCAGAATGAACTCATCTGTCCAGCTTTGCAGCGTGTTAGACCTTGGTTCCAAGTGAACTGCCCCGGATAATGCTCGCCCGATGTTTTGCAAAATTACGTTCTAATTCCTTGGCATGAGGTCTGTCAGGAAGACTTGCTGATCTGGAATTTGGAGACTGCTGAAAGACAGAGTTGCGGGTGGCTCCTGTCTGCCCAGTTATGTGTTTTCTTCATAATATATTTGTGCAAACAGCTAACGTGTCTGTGTTGAAAATGAGGTTCCAAATGTTTCTGTTTAGCCAAGGAATAAGCTGATGGATCTACTTTTTTATCCTCTAGTTACCATTTTTATCTAGAACAGAGGGAAAATCTGGACTACCTTTGTTTTAAGGAAGCTGTACTTTAGGGAGCAGTGAGCACTGCAGGGATGCATTTTATGTCCGAATCCTTTGAAATAATACAGCTGGACCAAGTTCACTCTTTAAAATAGCCAGGAAAGCTGGTGTCGATGCACAGAGAAGCCAAATGTGCTTTTGCTGATGGAGTTCCTCCTAACTAGGTCAGCCACTGCAATCAGCTGTCGAGGCAAGATCACGTTGATGTTGGAGTAGCTGTGGCTGCATCAGAGGTTTTTTGTAGGTAGAGAAAAATCATCTCTAACCCTCTGCCAGGGAGGAAACTGGCACTGGAGGCTGGGCCTTAAAAAATGGGCTCTCTGTGAGCAGTTCTGGGTAAGAAAGAAACAGGTGGAGTCTTGTGTTTCTTGTCACTCTAGGCGATGGATCTGATAGCGACCAACGGGACACCAGAGCTGCAGAACCCCGAGCAACTGTCCGCTGAGTTTCGGGCCTTTTGGAGCTGCTGCCTGGAGGTGGACGTGGGCAGGCGAGGGTCTGCCCAGGACCTTCTGCAGGTAAAATGCGAAGCGGCTGCAGGTGAAAGAGCTGCGCTGTGTCCTGGTTTTGTCATCAGCTGAACTCGAAGGCATCAGATGGAGCCCCCTCGTGTTAGTCTCCACTCTCGGTGCTTTTCAGCTGAAAAATCAGTGGAATCCTACAGTGGTTTGGGCTGGAAGGGACCATTAGAGGCCATCCAGTCCAGCCCCCCTGCAGTGAGCAGGGACATCTTTAGCTGCATCAGGTTGCTCAGAGCCGCATCCAGCCTGACCTTGGATGTCTCCAGGGATGGGGCTTCTGCCACCTCTCTGGGCAGCCTGTGCCTGTGTTTCACCACCCTCAGCGTAAAAAATTTCTTCCTTATATCTAGTCCGAATCTGGCCTCTTTAGTTTAAAACCGTTACCCCTTGTCCTATTGCAACAGTCCCTGCTAAAAAGTCTGTCCGCATCTTTCTTCTAGGCCCCCTTTAAGCACTGGAAGGGTGCTAGAAGGTCTTCCCGGAGCCTTCTCTTCTCCAGGCTGAACAACCCCAACTCGCTCGGCTTGTGCTCACAGGGGAGGTGTTCCATCCCTCTGGTCATTTTCGTGGCCCTCTTTTGTGTTTTGGTAGGAAGTTCAGGTTTACAGGGTGGCAAAATAACTGCAGTGGAACGATAGCAGGCGCAGAAGCCTGAAATGGGGTTGGGGACTGGTGTATGCCGAGAGATGAGCAGGGAGGAACGCGGTGAAGTCAGTCCCAGCCAAGCGGACAGAGGTTTGGCGGTGGGAAGGAAGGGGCTGCGGGTGCTCCCTGTGAGCATCAGAGGGGCCCCAGCTTGTCCCTCCTGCCCCACTTTTAGAGGTTTCTGCCAGCGAAACGGGGATGGCTGAGCAGGACTTGTCACAGCTCCTTCTGTTGCCTGGCATAGTCGAGTAGATGAAAACTGCTGCAGGTTTGGTGCTAGGTTTTGTGGCAGATAGGGGGTGGCACCGTGTGCCCCTTGGCTGTCCCTGCTGTGAAGGTGCCAGCCAGCGCAGGAGGGGCAGGACATGGGGTGGTAGACACTGCTGTCCCTGCAACCCAGATCTGAGTGCATCAGCGCTCTGTCACTTGTCTCCCTGCTCTTCTCTCGACCTCAGTGGCCTTCAGAAGAACACGTGAGCCTAAATATTGCTGGGATAAACATGTCCTAGAGGTACTGGAGTTCCTTGAGGTGTGGCTTGTGCCCCTCATCTTTTCTGAGCACTAAAAGAGCCCGTGTCTGTAGCAAACAGGAACCTAAGTGAGCATTTTGAGGTTCCTGAGAGGAACAAGGCCCTGGGACAGCAAGCAGCATTCCCAGAGCACTGGCAGGGCAAAATTGCCAGCAAGCTGAAGACACCTTGATAAATGGATTAATCGAATGACGGGCCATGTTGGCCTGGGATAGCAAGGGACTGGAATTGCAGACGCAGGTGCAGGTGGTCCCCTATGTCCCATTTCTGCATATTGCTGGTAACCAGCAGAACACTGCTTGAGCCCGTCAGTAACTGAGTTTGGAAAGTAATGGTCCATTTCTTTTTTTTTTTTCCTTTGGGCAGCATCCATTTTTAAAGAAAGCCCAGCCTCTGCCGCTGCCAGCCACGGGGCCTGCACGCCCTCATCCCACAGGCAGAGTGTTCAGCAGGGGTTTGTCAGGGCTGTCCGATCCCAGCTTCCGCCTCCCCTCCTGCTTGGAAACCCCCTGTATTGCTGACACCCCCACCTCCACCCCCCCTTGAGAGGCCACCGTGCCCCACGCCCAGAAACGGCGGCTCTGTGACATCAGCCCCAGGGCCAAGGCCATCAGAGGCAGCGAGACTGCTGCGGGCAGTACGTCGGCGGCTGCGCTGGAGGCAACCAGACCTCCTTCTTGCAGCTGACACGTGCCGCTGGCAGCAATGAAAGTGCTCGCCCTCCTCGTCCTGCTGGCCGTGTGCCGGCCTGCGCACGGCATGTGGGACAACTGTGGGTAAGTGGGCCGAGGTTCCGGGAGGGAGCTCGGGCAGCCCTTGACGGGCTTCACTGGAGGGGGCCCGCGCAGCCCCTGTGGCCACTCCACAGCTTCCCAAACTCCCTGTGGGAGCCTCAGCTCCTTGCCAGCACCCAGGCTGCTGGCACAACCCGTCTACGGGGCTACAGCAGACAGAGGGCTGGAGGCACAGCCACAGGGTTCCCTGGCCCTGCCGTCCGTGCAGCCCCTCGGGGGGAGGGAAGACGGCTGACCTTCAGCCTCAACAGCAGCACAGCCGTCCAGCAGCACACTCATGAGTTTCTTCTTACACCAGGACCTGCGGGCTCCGGCCCATGGCGGCTAGCTACGGCATGTCGCGCGTCGTGGGTGGCTCGGGTGCCCAGCCAGGGGCCTGGCCCTGGATCGTCAGCATCCAGAGCCCCTGGGGCCACGTGTGCGGAGGGTCCCTCATCAGCCCGCAGTGGGTCCTCACAGCAGCCCACTGCTTCAACGTGGCCAGGTAAGGAGGAGCAGGGAAGGGGGCTATCCCCACAGCACCAGCAGGCGCCCCGTCCGCAGCCCCACGAGCTCCTGCCATCCCGCTGCCTTGCAGTATGCCCGGTGCCAGGGCACTGGCGAGCCCAGCTGAGAGACTGCTCCGCAGAAGGCTGGGCTCGTGCCACCGCTTCCTAGCAGCCTCCAGCTCCATTCCTGGTGCCCAAGGCATGCTAGGGCAGTGGCACCCTCCGCAGCGCTGCTTTCCTCCCTGCCTTGGGAAGCAGAAGGCAGGGAACCGCGGGGCTACTGCAGCACGTGGCTCCGCTCCCTCTGAGGCCTCTCTGCATCTGCCTTCCAGGTACCTCACCATGTGGCGTGTGGTGATCGGGGCCACCCACTTGGCTCAGCTGGGCCCTGAGACCCAAGTGCGCGGTATTTATCGGCTGATACTTCATGAACACTACAATAACGTCACGGAGAGGAACGACATCGCCTTGCTGGAACTGGACCAGCCTGTCCAGTGCGGCTACTACGTACAGCTGGCCTGCGTGCCCGACGCCTCGCTGAGAGTGTCAGAGCTGACGAGCTGCTACGTCAGCGGTTGGGGTGCCACCATGGCAAGATGTGAGTTCCCAAAGAGTATTCGTGTGCCGAGGGTAAGCTCGGCACGCTGGGGAGGCGGGCTGGGCTTCTGGGCAGCGGCGGCGGCGAAAACCAGAGTCGGGCTGCGGGGACGTACGGCCACGGAGAGATAGGCCCGAGCCATTAGCCAAAGCGAGATAGAAGGGCAAGCCCGGCACAAGGCCTCTGCAGGGGCAAAGGCGGGCCCTAGGGAAGGGCTTCGCCCACACAGGGGAGGAGAAGTGGGAACAGAAGGGCTGCTGGCTGCTAACTCCTTCCTGTGCTCACAGCTGGAGGATCGACCGCTGTCCTGCAGGAGGCCCAGGTCCACCTCATCGATGTCAAGGTCTGCAACAGCAGCCGCTGGTACAGAGGGGCCGTCCACCCCCACAACGTGTGTGCCGGCTATCCGCAGGGCGGCATCGACACCTGCCAGGTAGGAGCGTGCTCCGCGCCAGCCCCCAGCAGCACAGGCAGCCCTGTCGCCAGCGCCCAAACGTCCCCCGGCGCGTGTTGCGCCTGCCGAGTCGCCCTCCTGCCGCTGGGTCCCCACCGTTGTCGGGGCTTGCCTTCCCTTCCCCGTCTGCAGGCCCTTGCCCAGCACCCCTCTTGTCCCAGAGCCCCGGCACTCTGCCCAGAAAGGCCACCCAGTGCTCTTGCCCCAGCCCAGAGGTCTGCATCCCAGTCCTGGAACGTCCCCCTTCCACACCTCCAGGATCAGCGGGCAGAGAGGAGAGAGCGCCCTACCTTGCAGGCCCACCACCCCCTCCCAGACAAGGTCCTGCAGGCTCCAGCACCTGAGCAGAGCCTTTCTGGGCACTGGGTACAGCTCTGGCAGGTGCCAGGAGAGAGAAGGAGCCAGCCACAGTGCTGACAGGGGCCACCCAACACCACCAGAACCCTCTGACTCTCCTCCGCTCCGCTGCAGGGTGACAGCGGTGGTCCTCTCGTCTGCCAAGACAAGCACGCCGACTACTTCTGGCTCGTGGGGGTGACCAGCTGGGGGATAGGCTGCGCCAGAGCCAGGCGGCCCGGAGTCTACACCTCCACGCAGCACTTTTACGACTGGATCCTGGTACAGATGGGACTGCACCCAGCAGTCCGGGCTGCTCCAACGGCGCGGGCATGGAGTCATTTTCTCACCGCCTCCACCCCCGTGCAGAGGCCAAGGCCGATCCCAACACAGTCGGGCACGTTTAGCTCCTGCCCATTCCCACTCCAGAAGCTGGTGGAGTTCTTTACTCGGGTGCAGGAGCTCCTGCAGGTGCTAAGGGGGAAAAAGGCTTGAGCAGCAAGAGGAAGAGGATCCAGTGCAGGCTGCAGAGTAGCACCACCCTTTCCTCCTGGGGCAATGCCCGCTGAGATCCAAAGGCAGCCTCAGTGCCAGTGGCCTGCTCGGTCCTGCCCACGCTCCTCTCAGGGCACACACAACTGCTGCTCTTGACTTAGTTCTTGAAATAAAGTTGACCATTTTCACAGCTAACCATGCTTCAGTCCAGTCTCCTGTGCACAGACTCCATCCCTAAGAGCACAGGGCTGGTCACTGCCCTGCTCTGCCAGGGAGGGCACAGTCCCCCTCACCTCTAGTTGGATCATTTTCTTAACGCTGAGAGCCTTTGTGGCCTTGAAATACAGATACACCACAAACTCTGTGCAGGGACCAACGGTGCCCTTGTCTTGTGACACAGAGAAGTCCTCGCCAAGGTTTTCCAGCCCACTGAGCCACCAGGCCACGGGCAGTGGGATGCTGTTTCTCAAGACCAGGGTCTTGCTGTCCCTCCTGCAGAGACACAAAGACAGGCAGCACCAGTCGTATGACGGTCATGCTAGCCTTGCAACCGAATGCAACTCAAAGCAGCCCTATCCACACATCTGAAACTGCAGTTAAATGTTTTCTCTTTGCCACAGGCCTGAGAGGTGAGGTCCTTGGGGGAGAGCTTGGTGTTAGAAGTGTATCCGACAGACGGGAGATAAGGAGGAGCAACTGGATTGCTCTCTGAGCCAGCAGACAAGATGCAAATGCATCGGGATGCTCATCACACAGGATCGCTGGGGGGCTACAGAGCTGGTGGCTGTCACGGGATATCCAAGCCAGCAAGGAATGGTGAGCAAGAGACTGGGAACCACTGGGAGAAAGAGAGGTGCTAGCCCAACCCCCAACCTGAGCGGCCGCTGAGGAGGAGCTTGCTGACAACTCTTGTCCCCAGCAGAGGGACCACGGGATGACTGACCTGTGCAGAAGCAGCTTGTTGAAATGCACCTGCTTGGGCTGACCCCCAGCTCCGCCTGCACCCCCTGGCAGCACAGGCGGAAGACCACTGGCTCGGGGTTCTCCTGAACGCAGCAGATGAGGTTGTCTTCCACGAGGCCGGCCGAAGTGGGGTACGCCCAAACACTCAGCTGCTAGCCCCGTCCCCGCAAAACAAACACCAGAAGAGCATTCGGTGAGCAGGGAGAACGGCTCCTGGGCACTTCTGCTGGTGCCTGCCCTACCTGCCCATCTCCTACCTGCTGCTCGTTAGGTTTCAGCCTCATGCTGGGGGGGTCTGAAAGGAACGTGCCCGCTTTGCGATCCCGCTCAAAGAAGAAACGCACTGCTGCTTCGAAGGGGGTGACGTTGAGGATGGTCAGCTTCTCGCAGTTGCTGGGAGATTGCAGCGCCTTGTACCTGTCCACAAAAGGGGAAAAGGCTGTAGAGGAGACCGTTGCCTTTATCACACATCGAGGAAAGCACCGTGTCCAGGCAGCAGGAGGCTGCGCTGGAAGGTCACGATCTAACAAGCAGGCTAAGAAAAAGGATCCCTTGCAGGGGCACGTTCCGTGGTACGTGTCTTCATCCCGATGTCACTTTGATGCCCGCCCCTATACTTGGTGCCTCCATCCCAGGAGCGTGACGATGCACAGGCCCCTTAAAGAGCGTTTTCCAAAATACAAATTCAAAGGCGCCTGGAAAAATAAAAGTACGCCAAGCACATGGGTTCTTCTCCCTTCTTTGTTGGGTTTCCTTCCCTGCAGGGTATAAAGAAAGGCTTTTGAAAAGAGGTTTCAAAAATAGCTAAGCTTCTCTCTTTCAAAAGTCATGAGACTGCCTCGTATTTCATGGATTAGCTCAAAGTCTGAGGGAAGGAAACGGAAGGGATTCATTCCCAAGAGGAATGCTAAATTTAACAAACATCCCTGCTCTCTGGTGTGGAACAGAATTTGGAGTTAAAGGGCTAAAAAACCAAACAGAAACCCTAGACCATTCATCACCCTGGCTAAAGATCCTCCTTTGGTTTTTAAACTGCTTTGATTAAATCTCCTTGGATTGTCAAGATACCACTAGTTCTCCAGAGCTCCCAGGAAGACAAGAACTTCATTTCTAATAATAAAAAAACCCAAAAAGTGATGCTAAACCCAGAAATATGCCAGCAGCTACTATGACAATTTTTTTAGGCAGGTTTTATCCAGCAGCAAGGATCAGGAAAATGTAATTCCCCTTTTTCATTCCTCTGCAGGTTTCCCCCTTGCCCACACTCATATTGGCAGGTCAAATCACAAAGTCTTACTAATATTACAGATTAACGAGTGGCTTACAAAGCCATCAGCAGAATAATTCAGTCTACCCCTAGAGCTCAAAGTACTTTAAAGAAGCCCCACCAAATTCATTTCACAGGTGGTGAAGCTGAGAGGTGGTGAAGATGAGACGTGGTGGAGTGGGACACAAGTTGCCCCAAGTCACCTTCAGGCCGGAAGCAGCATGTGGCTGTGGCCACCAAAGCACCCACCAGGCAGCAAGATCAGCTCCATCTCTCCCCGGGTCGTCCAAGACTCATGTGCCTGCTATCTGCTCAAGTTCACACATCCATGGTCCTTCAGCCCCATGTATCTCCCAGGTCTGTGCCTGGGCCCACCCTGAATTGTGCCACCAGGGCAGCGTGTCTCCAAGCGTGTCCACGAAAGCACAAGGCTCTGGAGAGCCCATCCCAACATCTCACTCTGGGCAGGCAGCGCATCAGCATGCTCACTCAATGCAGGAAGCACGTACTGGTCTCTTGACTCCCCACACAGCAGTGGTCCAAAGTGGAAGACGCCCGTGTTCATGACATACTGCTTGAAGACGATGTCATCATCTGCCTTGCTCTTCCTCCAGCAAGGAAACACCAGCCTGAGCAGAGAAAATGAGGAATGAGGAGTCGTGAGATGCTCTAAGTAGAAAACCTGGTCAGAAAGCCATAACTCTTATGGGTGGCTGAGGTACCAACACCGGTTCCCAGCTCCAAGCATGGGAAGAAATGCTGGGCGGCTCAGGCAGCGCGCTCTGCCCAAGCCAGAAGGTCACTGGGGTACAAGGGGCAGCCCTGGCTCTGAGTTCAGGGGGGAGCAGCATGGGAGGCTCCCTCAGGCCAGCCTTACCGCGGGTCCTGGCTGATGGTGGGATACAGGCAGGTGCCCCTGCAGTGCAGCTGGTACAGGCGCCTTGTCCCCAAGATCTCAAAATGCAGGCTCCGATCAAACTGGCCCGTCACCGCGGAGCTGAAGTGGACCGTCAGTTCCACCTCGCCACGGGCAGGCACTATCCACCGGCAGCTGCTCAGCCTGGCAATTAGAAAGGAGGCTTCAGACATTGCTAACCAGCAAATGAGCCAGGAGGAGGGTCATGGACTGGCCCTCCCATGGAGGGACCGGCAGAGGGTCCCTGCAAAGCTGGGGACATTGGACTTCACTTGGCAAGACGGCCGTAAAGCAGAGGGATCACCTCCTCCCTCACAGCTCACCTGACGGACCTCCCCAGGGATGGGAGCGTGTCCACACCGCTTTGGTGTGCCTCAGGGGAAGGTGTGGGTGCTCCTATGTCTGGCCCCTGGAGACCTCTCCTGCCCTGGCAAGAGCTCTGCTTCTCCCTCGCAGCCTCCCGGCTGCCCGCGGCTTTCTGCTTCCTCCATCGGCCCCTGGTTGGGGTGACCTGCTCCTCTGGCATCTTTGCATCGAGGGAGAGAGAAAAGGGAGAGAGGTGAGACCTGCCCTGAGACATCCCCACCCTGGAAAGAAAGCTGCAGCTTGGTTCAACAGGAGAGAGACTAAATACCCCACCACATCTGCCTGTGGACTTGGTCTTCCTTATCAGACTTTGTTTTGCCTACGACACCTCTCCCTGCCCAGGACCCCTCCTTGCCCAGCACCCTCTCCTCAAGGGAAGTTGGGGGGTTTATGTGTTGGGTTTTTTTTTCTCTCATCTTACAGAACTGCCCTGTCTCTTTTGGACAGACACAAGGGTTGCCTGCAGACATGGGGCCCCATCATGTCTTCACTGCCCTTCCACAGTGATCCTTTTCCATCCCACCTGCCCCCCATCCAGCCTGGCCCCCGCCCTGGTACCTTCACTGCGGGCACAGTGGGGGCATCCACGAGACTTTCTGGATCCTTCCTTTCTTCTTCCGCAGGGGCACCTCCGGGCACAACAAAGATGAAGTGCTTGAGGGCTTCTCTGGCTGCAGGGGCCATCCGCTTCTCCGGGTAGTGGATCACAGAGTAAAAAGTGGTAGGTGGAATGGGAGGCCCTGAGGGACCCAGTCCCAGGTCATCCAGGATCTAAAAGCATAAGAGAAACCCCTTTTTATACATACTTCCACCACCTTCATCCTCACACTTCCTTAAAGACACTAAACTTTTGGCCATGGTTTTTTTTATTTCTATGGAGCGCGGTGCTTTTTTTTTTTCCCAGAGGGGTGGGCAGGCTCCAGAGCAGTGCCAGGACCTACAGAGAGAAATCTCTCCTCTGAGTGACTCGGCTGAAGGAAACCATGACCATGAGCTTCCCTGCCCTGGGACCGTCTTTAATGGTTTACAGACTGGGAAACTCTCTGAACAGACAGGGTGCTTGAATAGAAAGCACTCCCTCTTTCCACCCATCTGAGGGACGGTGAGAACCTCCCCAGCCACCTGACTGCTGTGGGGCTGTCGTGGAACATCACCAGTGGCCTGGACAAGGCTCTGTGCCATTGTCACCTGGTGGGACACAATGCACCAGGGCCCAGACCACGGCAGGCTCAGCATCTGAGCCTCACGGGGCTTTACCTGCTCTGCTGCCGGCAGCTTGCTGCTCTCCAAGATCCTCTTAGTGACATCTGCTGAGCTCAGCACCTGGATGTCCAAGCAGGGCACTCCAACACCCTGGCCTCTGGCTGACCCTGATGCACCTTCCCCTTCCAGCGGAGATAACTTGGTGTCCTCAAGAGCCTTGAGTTTCTTCAGCCGCTCCTTCTCCAGCCGCTCCTTCTCTCTGTTCTTCCAGTTCCTGTGGCGGGATAAACGCTGGCGCTGGTCTTCTGCTTTGTGCCGCACTTCCTCTCGACTCAGAGGGGACAGCAGGATACCCTGAACCCTGTCCCAGGATGACAAAATGCGCGTGACATCCTTCTGTGATGCCTCATACATCTCAAACCTCAGGGTCAAGTTCTTCTCTCTGTCACTCTGAGCCTCGTCTTTGGTTTCCCCCTGTTCTGGGTCTGAGGGTTGCACAACTGCTGCTGGGCAGGCCTCTGTCAGGAGAACCTTGTTCTGCTTTTTCGTATCTTCCTTGTCACCTGCAGAGTCTGCGTCCTCCTTTACAGATCCCTTCCTGTCTACCCCCGTGGTGGCATCCAGACGGTTGCTAGTGGACACCCTGGTGCTGCTGGCGGATGTGTTCACACTCTGGGCAGGAGGAGCAGGAAAAAAGCAGTGAGTATTTCAAAGCACTGACACAAATCATAGAATCACAGAGTGGAAGGGGTTGAAAGGGCCCTCTGGAGATCATCTAGTCCAACCCCCTGCTAAAGCAAGTTCACCCAGAGCAGGTTGCACAGGACTGTGTCCAGGTGGGTTTTGAATATCTCCAGGGAAGGAGACTCCACAAGCCCCCTGGGCAGCCTGTTCCAGGGCTCTGCCACCCTCAGAGTAAAGACATTTTTCCTCATGTTCAAGTGGAACTTCCAGTGCTCCAGTTTCTGCCCATTGCCCCTTGTCCCGTCACTGGGCACCACTGACGAGAGCCTGGCCCCATCCTCTTGACACCCGCCCTTTAGGTATCTATAAGCGTTGATAAGGTCCCCTCTCAGTCTTCTGCAGGCTAAAGAGCCCCAGGTCTCTCAGCCCCCTAAGCATCTTAGTAGCCCTCTGCTGGACTCTCTCCAGTAGTGCCTCTTCAACTGGGTGCCCCGGAACTGGACACAGCACTCCAGATGTGGCCTCACCAGGGCAGAGTAGAGGGGCAAGAGACCCTCCCTCGACCTGCTGGCCACACTCCTCTTAATGCACCCACAAGGGCACATGGCTGGCTCATGGCCAACTTCTTGTCTACAGCTCCCAGGTCTTCTCCACAGAGCTGCCCTCCAGCAGGTCGGCCCCCAGCCTCTACTGGTGCAGGGGGTTATTCCTCCCCAAGTGCAGAACCCTACACTTGCCCTTGTTGAACCTGCCGAGGCTCCTCTCTGCCCAGCTCTCCAGCCTGTCCAGGTCTTGCTGAACAGCAGCACAGCTCTCTGGCGTGTCAGCCACTCCTCCCAGTTTGTATCGTCAGCAAACTGGCTGAGGGTGCACTGTGTCCCTTCAGCCAGGGCGTTGATGAATATGTTGAATAAGACTGGACCCAGTGCTGACCCCTGGGGAACACCACGGGGTAGCTGCAGTAGGACAGTGATGAGCTTTGCAATAGCACCCCAAGCCTCATCCAGGATCTGTGCTAGGTTCTCTACAAATCCCAATTCAGAACGCAGCTGGTACCCAGTTTAGCTCAACCGAAACCAAACCCTCCAGCATCAGGCTGATGAGGAGTCCTGCAAACCAGCTGAGAAACAGAACAGCTTCCCAACCCAAACAGGGAACTTAAGACACATCCCTACTCCTGTGCAGTCCCTCTGGGCTCATTTCTGGTGTGCTGAGCATCCCTGACACTTTGGGAAGTCTGGCTGCTAACAAACACCTAAGGCCTGGTGGGATCTCCTGCCAGACCTGGAGGAAAAGACACCACATCCCAGACTGATCGTGTCTCAGAGGTGTAAGTCACATGCAGAGTGGGCAGAAATGCTGGCCTAAAACTATCTAGAGCTTCACAGTGAATGGATGGAGTTACGCGAAGCCATGACTCAAAGGCAGCATGATCCTAGAAGAGCAGCTCTACCAACAAAGCCATGGGAAAACACCCTGGGTGAAGCAGCAGCGTGTTCAAGCACCAGCTGTTGTTTCCCAGTACAGCCCCACATGTTCCTCAGGGCCAGGTACTCGTCCCCAGCACTGCTTGTGGCTGCTGGCTTCCCGGAAATTGCACAGCTCAGCTAGAAGGTCCCCAGGGCTTTTACTCATCTATAAACACAGCCACCTACCTGCCTGACTCCAGGCCGGCTTTTCTTCCCTGAAGCTTTATCTTTGTCTTTTCCAAGCTCTCTCATCCCCCGCCTAGACTTCTGCTTCAGCTCTTCTTCCTCCTTCAAGCGTTCTAGCTCCTGTCGGTGCTTTTCCTCAAGTTCTCAAGCCAGCTGCTCCAGCTCCCTTCAGAACGACAAACAGAAAACAACCCTGAGAGTCACCACCAGAAATCTGGGCTCGCTGTAACCCCAGCTGGTTCTGCACTTCATCCATCGACCCTGAGGCCATTGACAGAACCATTAGATCATCTCCACGGACTTCCCTCAACCTGGGGAGGCTGGGAACATCCAAAGTGAGGAAAGGTGGGAGGGGACCTCCAGGGCCAGCCAAATCTAGGCTTTGCTGTCCTAAGGTCCAAATTGTGCTGCTTCTCAGGAAGGTCCACCTGGACACCTCCAGCACACTGCTGAAGGCTGATCCACCGTCATTCCGCACTGATGCCTGAAGCCCTCTCGATTTCCCAGTGTAAACCAGCTCACAAATCACTTGCACTTACTTATTCCTGCACCAACACTTACTTGGCTTATCCAGCCCTTCCCCCGGGCATAGCCCACTCCTTAGTGAGAATAACCATATCCATTGGAAAGCAAAGGCTGCAGTAACTCCCCTCCTCTGGTCTGAACCACCAGATTTCCTGCTGCAACCCAGCTGTGACTTGTGCTGCCTGTCCTGGAAATCACAATCTGAAGCAGTCCTAGTGATACCCTCCCAGGGAAACAAGCTTCAGCTGGCGCTGCAAGTGCTGAAACGCTTGCTTTAAGCAAGTCCCTCCCCGAGTTTTAGGTGGGGATTAATACAGGCTTACCCTTATCCTACCCATCCTCCTGAACATGGCTGCTTTGCTGGATTAGAACTTCTCTTAGGCTCACCTGCTGCTGGAGCTGAAGGTGAGCCCCAGAGACACTCGCTTTTATGGCTGGTGTCACTCAGTAAGGAGAACCCTGGGAGACCAGCACTGCAAGGGCTTCATCTATGGCAGGACTGGTATCTGAACCAAGCCAGCACAGCTACGCCTCACACCAACCCACACCACAACCCCTCTGGTTTGGTGACGGGGGGATGACGATGATGAGAATCAACATCATTAACTGAGAGACACTCGTAAGTGCAGCGGCAAGTCAAGCACAGAGACGAACTCCTTGCAGGTAGCATCTAAGTCAGAGGGCTCACCGCTAAAATGGAGAGAAGATGTTCTCATCTCACCAGAGGAAGGTCTTTCCTCTGTTGGGAACCAGGGAGGTGGAACTGGCCATCTTTGTGCTGCCTATAACGGACACTTTTGGCCTCTGCTCTGTCAACCCTCTGAGCTCCACCAAGGTCTCTGGAGCAGGGAAACCCTTTGGGGACACTATCCTGGGGAGTCACCCATGGAAGGCTTACAGACCTCTTCTTCTCTCAAGCCTTCAACATTATCTGTGTGTATCTGGGCTACCAACAGAGCTTGTAGGAAATGTTTTTATTAATCCTTCCTCCTTCTGCCTCAGTATAGCCAGCACTCAGCTCCCAGCTGCTTAAAATACAGCAGAGCTGAGGCTGTAAGCCTTGCCTTAGTCTCTAACATTAAAGCTTGGGCACAAGTGCAAGCTGCTGTGGCTCAGTAACTGGCTGCTGGCCAGCTGTCCACAGCACTCACTTTCCTGCTCTTTTGCAGCTGTTTCCCTGGCTTTCAGAGAAGCGTAATCCTGGAACAGGTTCACAAAATAGATATATGGCCGATTTCTCACAGCTTTGAGCAGGCAGAGGAGAGCAGATGCCATGTTGCAGGAAAAGAGGGTCTCCAGGCCATCAAACAACACGCCTTGGTAGCTCAGCTGTGAACCAAGTCGAAAAGGAGAGAAGGAAAGCTATCAGACGCACTAGGGTCTCAGTGGGGCAGTAAATCCCAAGGTCAAAGGACACCACATTAGGTGGAAAATAGAAGTTCCAGAGAGTTTCTATGGCATTCCATGGCAACTAGAAGTTCCAAAGCTTTCCATTGGATTCCAAGGCAACTAGAAGTTCCAGTGTCTTCCATAGCGTTGCGTGGCAACTTGTAGTTCCAGAGCATTTCTATGGCATTCGATGGCAACTAGAACTTCTGCAGCATTTCATGGCATTCCATAGCAACTAGAAGTTCCAGAGCATTTCTATGGCATTTCATGGCAACTACTATTTGCGATGTGTTTCCATGACATTCCGTTACAATTAGTAGTTCTGGATCGTTCCATTGCATTCCATGGTAAGTAGGTGTTCCAAAGCATTACATGGCATTCTATGTCAATTAGAATTTTGAAAGGGTTTCTGTGGTATTCATCGGCAACTATTGTTTCCGATGTGTTTCCGTGGCATTCCATGGCAACTCGTAGTTCTGCAGTGTTCTATGGCATATCATGGCAACTAGAAGTTCCGGAGAGATCCATTGTATTCCATGGAAACTAGTAGTTCCAGAGCGTTTCTGTGGCATTCCATGGCAACTAGGAGTTCCAGTGCGTTTCTATCGCATACCATGGCAATTAGAAGTTCCAGAGCGTTCCATTGCATTCCATGGCAACTAGAAATTCCACAGCGTTCCATACCAATCAAGGGCAAGTAGTAGTTCCAGAGCTTTTTATGGTATTAGGTGGCCACTAGAAGTTCCAGAGAGTTTCTATTGCATTCCATGGCAACTAGTAGTTCCAGAGCGTTTCTATGGCATTCCATGGCAAGTAGAATTTCTACAGCATCCCATTGCATTCTATTGCAACTAGTAGTTCCAGAGCGTTTCATTGGCATTCCATTGCAAGTATTATTTGCTAAGTGTTTTCATGACATTCCATTGCAACTAGAAGATCCGCAGCGTTCCATGGCATTCCATGCCAACTATTATTTCCAGAGAATTTCTATGGCATTTTGATGGCAACAAGGAGTTCCGCAGCGTTTCATGGCATTCCATGCCAACTCTTATTTGCGATGTGTTTTCATGGCATTCCATGGTAATTAGTAGTTCCAGTGCGTTTCTATGGCATTTAGAAGTTCTGCAGCGTTCCTTGGCATTTCATCGGAACTCAAATTTTGGGAGGGTTCCATTGCATTCCGTGGTAACTAGAGGTTTCAGAGAGTTTCTATGGAATTCGATGGCAAGTGGTAGTTCCAGAGGGTTTATTTGGCATTCCATAGGAACTAGAAGTACTGGAGCATTCCATGGCATTCCATGGCAACTAGTATTTCCAGAGCTTTTCATAGCATTCCATGGCAAGTAGTAGTTCCAGAGTGTTTCTATGGCATTCCATGGCAACTAGAATTTCTGCAGCAGTCCATGGCATTCCATGGCAACTAAAAGTTCTGCAGCGTTACATGGCATTTCATGGCAACTAGAAGTTCCGGATCATTCCATTCCATTCCATGGCAACTAGGAGTTCCAGAGCATTTCTATGGCATATCACGGCAACTATTACTTGCGATGTGTTTCCATTCCATTCCATGGCAACTAGGAGTTCCAGAGTGCTTTTATGGCATTCCATGGCAACTGGTAGTTCCAGAGTGTTTATTTGGCATTCCATAGCAACTAGAAGTACTGGAGCATTCCATAGCATTCCATGTCAACTAGAAGTTCCATAGCGTTCCATAGCATTCCATGGCAAATAGTATTTTCAGGGAGTTACTATGGCATTCGATAGCAACTATTATTTGCCATGTGTTTCCATGAAATTCCATAGCAACTAGGATTTCCAGTGCGTTTCTATAGAACACCATGGCAACTAGAAATTCCAGAGCGTTCCATACCAATCAAGAGCAAGTAGTAGTTCCAGAGTTTATTATGGCATTAGGTGGCCAATAGAAGTTCCAGAGAGTTTCTATGGCATTGCATGGCAACTAGAATTTCCAATGTTTTCCATAGCGTTCCATGGCAATTACTAGTTCTAGAGCATTTCTATGGCATTCCATGGCAACTGTTATTTGCGATATGTTTCCATGGCATTCCATGGGAACTAGTAGACCCAGAGCATTTCTATGGCATTCCATGGCAACTAGAAGTTCTGCAGCGTTCCATGGCGTTTCATGGCAACTAGACGTTTCGGAGCGTTCCATTGCATTCCATGGCAACTTGTAGTACCAGAGCGTTTCTATGTCATTCCATGGGAACTAGGATTTCCAGTGCATTTCTATCGCATACTGTGGTGGTTTGGCCCTGGCCAAATGCCAGGTATCCACCAAAGCCACTCTATCACTCTCACCCCCTCAGCTGGACAGGGGAGACAAAATATAACAACGGGCACTTGGGTCAGATAAAGGCAGTTTAATGAAGCAAAAGCCGGGCGCGGAAGCAAAAGCAAAACAAAAGATCTTATTCTCTACTTCCCATCAGCAGGCAATGTCCAGCCACTTCCTGGGAAGTAGGGCTCCGGTACACGAAGCAGTTGCTCTGGACGACAAACGCGAAACGAATGTCCCCCCCTTCTTCCTGTTTTCCCGAGCATATATTGCTGAGCAGATGTCATGTGGTATGGAATATCCCTTTGGACAATCTGAGTCAGCTGTCCTGGCTATATACCCTCCAAGTTTTTACCCACCCTTAGCCTACTGGGAAAATGGTGGGGAAGCAGCCTTGGTGCTATGTGAGCCCGGCTCAGCAGTAGTCAAAACACTGGTGTGTTATCAAGCTACCACTGCACAGCACGGTGAGGGCTGCATCTCAGGCAGACCCATTACACATACCATGGCAACTAGAAGTTCAGGAGCGTTCCATTGCATTCCATGGCACCTAGAAGTTCCATAGCGTTCCATGGCAACTTGCAGTTCCAGAGCGTTTCTATGGCATTCCATGGCAACTAGGATTTCCAGTGCACTTCTATCGCATACCATGGGAACTAGAAATTCCGGAGCATTCCATTACATTCCATGGCAACTAGAAATTATAGAGAGTTTCATACCTATCCCGGGCAAGTAATAGTTCCAGAGATTTTGATGGTATTAGGTGGCAACTAGAAGTTCCATAGAGTTGCTATGGCATTCCATGGCAAATAGAAGTTCCAGAGCACTCCATAGCGTTTCGTGGCAACTTGTAGTTCAAGAGCATTTCTATGGCATTTTGATGGTAACGAGGAGTTCCAGAGCGTTCCCTGGCATTCCATGGCAACTAGAATTGCTCGAGCATTCCATTGCATTCCATGGCAAATAGAAGTTCCATAGCGTTTCTATGGCATTCCATGGCAACTAGCATTTCCAGTGCATTCTTATCGCATACCATGAGAACTAGAAGTTCCGGAGTGTTCCATTGCAGTCCATGGCAACTAGAAATTCCAGAGCGTTCCATACCCATCAAGGGCAAGTAATAGTTCCAGAGGTTTTTATGGTATTAGGTGGCAACTAGAAGTTCCAGAGCGTTTCTACGGCATTCCACGGCAACTAGAAGTTACACAGCGTTCCATTGCATTCCATGGCAACTAGTAGTTCTGGACATTTTATATGGCATTCCGTGGCACCTAGAATTGTGAGAGGTTTTCTCTGTCATTCATAAGCAACTATTATTTGTGATGTGTTTCAATGGCATTCCATGGCAATTAGTAATTCCAGAGCGTTTCTATGGGATTCCATGGCAACTAGAATTTCTGCAGCCTTGCATGGCATTCCATGGGAACTCGAAGTTCAAGAGGGTTCCTTTGCATTCCATGGCAACTAGTAGTTCCAGAGGGTTTCTATGTCATTCCATGGCAACTAGGAGTTCCATTGCATTTCTATCACATACCATAGCAACTAGAAGTTTCATAACGTTCCTTTGAATTCCATGGCAACTAAAATTTCCAGACCGTTCCATACCATTCAATGGCAAGTAGTAGTTCCAAAGGTTTTTATGGTATTAGGTTGCAACTAGAAGTTTCAGAGACTTTCTATTGCATTCCATGGCAACTAGAAGTTCCAGTGTCTTCCACAGCGTTGCGTGGCAACTTGTAGTTCCAGAGCGTTTCTATGGCATTCCATTGCTACTATGATTTGTGATGTGTTTCCATGACATTCCATGGCAACTAGGAGTTCCAAAGCATTTCATGGCATTCCATGGCAACAACAATTTTGAGAGGGTTTATGTGGCGTTCTTCGGCAACTATTATTTGCAATGTGTTTCAATGGAATTCCATGGCAACTAGGAGTTCTGCAGCGTTCCATGACATTCTATGGCAACTAGTAGTTCCAGAGTGTTTCTATGGCATTCCATGGCAACTCTTATTTGCGATGTTTTTCCAAGACATTCCATTAGAATTAGAAGTTCTAGATCGTTCCTGTGCATTCCATGGTAAGTAGGAGTTAGAGGCATTACATGGCATTACATTGCACCTAGAATTTCTGCAGCATTCCATGGCATTCCATGGGAACTAGTACTTCCAGAGAGTTTCTATGGCATTCCATGGCAACTAGGAGTTCCAGAGTGTTTCTATCACACACCATGGTAACTAGAATTTTTGGACCGTTCCATTCATTCCATGGTAACTAGAAATTCCAGAGCCTTCCATACCATTCAATGACAAGTAGTAGTTCCAGATCTTTCTATGGCATTAGTTGGCAACTAGAAGTTCCAGAAAGTTTCCATTCTGTTCCATGGCAACTAGAATTTCCAGTGCCTTCCATAGCGTTCCGTGGCAACTTGTAGCTCCAGAGAGTTTCTATGGCATTCGAGGGCACCTAGTAGTTCCAGAGCGTTTCCATGGCTTTCCATGGCAACTAGAAGTTCTGCAGCATTCCCTGGCATTTCATGAGAACTAGACGTTCCGGAGTGTTCCATTGCATTCCATGGCAACTAGTAGTTCCAGAGCGTTCCTATGGCATACCATGGCAACTAGGACTTCCAAGGCTTATCTAACACATACCATGGTAACTAGAATTCCAGAACATCCCATTCCCTTCCATGAAAACTAGAAATTCCAGAGTGCTCCATACCAATCAAGGGCAAGTAGTAGTTACACAGCTTTTTATAGTATTAGGTGGCAACTAGAAGTTCCAGAGCGTTTCTATGGCATTCCATGGCAACTAGAAGTTACACAGCGTTCCATTGCATTCCATGGCAACTAGTAGTTCTGGACATTTTATATGGCATTCCGTGGCACCTAGAATTGTGAGAGGTTTTCTCTGTCATTCATAAGCAACTATTATTTGTGATGTGTTTCAATGGCATTCCATGGCAATTAGTAATTCCAGAGCGTTTCTATGGGATTCCATGGCAACTAGAATTTCTGCAGCCTTGCATGGCATTCCATGGGAACTCGAAGTTCAAGAGGGTTCCTTTGCATTCCATGGCAACTAGTAGTTCCAGAGGGTTTCTATGTCATTCCATGGCAACTAGGAGTTCCATTGCATTTCTATCACATACCATAGCAACTAGAAGTTTCATAACGTTCCTTTGAATTCCATGGCAACTAAAATTTCCAGACCGTTCCATACCATTCAATGGCAAGTAGTAGTTCCAAAGGTTTTTATGGTATTAGGTTGCAACTAGAAGTTTCAGAGACTTTCTATTGCATTCCATGGCAACTAGAAGTTCCAGTGTCTTCCACAGCGTTGCGTGGCAACTTGTAGTTCCAGAGCGTTTCTATGGCATTCCATTGCTACTATGATTTGTGATGTGTTTCCATGACATTCCATGGCAACTAGGAGTTCCAAAGCATTTCATGGCATTCCATGGCAACAACAATTTTGAGAGGGTTTATGTGGCGTTCTTCGGCAACTATTATTTGCAATGTGTTTCAATGGAATTCCATGGCAACTAGGAGTTCTGCAGCGTTCCATGACATTCTATGGCAACTAGTAGTTCCAGAGTGTTTCTATGGCATTCCATGGCAACTCTTATTTGCGATGTTTTTCCAAGACATTCCATTAGAATTAGAAGTTCTAGATCGTTCCTGTGCATTCCATGGTAAGTAGGAGTTAGAGGCATTACATGGCATTACATTGCACCTAGAATTTCTGCAGCATTCCATGGCATTCCATGGGAACTAGTACTTCCAGAGAGTTTCTATGGCATTCCATGGCAACTAGGAGTTCCAGAGTGTTTCTATCACACACCATGGTAACTAGAATTTTTGGACCGTTCCATTCATTCCATGGTAACTAGAAATTCCAGAGCCTTCCATACCATTCAATGACAAGTAGTAGTTCCAGATCTTTCTATGGCATTAGTTGGCAACTAGAAGTTCCAGAAAGTTTCCATTCTGTTCCATGGCAACTAGAATTTCCAGTGCCTTCCATAGCGTTCCGTGGCAACTTGTAGCTCCAGAGAGTTTCTATGGCATTCGAGGGCACCTAGTAGTTCCAGAGCGTTTCCATGGCTTTCCATGGCAACTAGAAGTTCTGCAGCATTCCCTGGCATTTCATGAGAACTAGACGTTCCGGAGTGTTCCATTGCATTCCATGGCAACTAGTAGTTCCAGAGCGTTCCTATGGCATACCATGGCAACTAGGACTTCCAAGGCTTATCTAACACATACCATGGTAATTAGAATTCCAGAACATCCCATTCCCTTCCATGAAAACTAGAAATTCCAGAGTGCTCCATACCAATCAAGGGCAAGTAGTAGTTACACAGCTTTTTATAGTATTAGGTGGCAACTGGAAGTTCCAGAGCGTTTCTATGGCATTCCATGGCAACTAGAAGTTACACAGCGTTCCATTGCATTCCATGGCAACTAGTAGTTCTGGACATTTTATATGGCATTCCGTGGCAACTAGAAGTTCCAAGTCTTCCATAGCGTTCCATGGCAACATGTATTTCCAGAGCGTTTCTATGGCATTCCATGGTAACTTGTATTTGCGATGTGTTTCCATGGCATTCCATGGCAACTAGTAGTTCCAGAACCTTTCTATGGCATTCCATGGAAATTAGGAGTTCCAGAGAGTTCCATCGCATTCCATGGCAACTAGTAATTACAGAGAGTTTCCATGACATTCCATGGCAACCAGAAGATCCGCAGCGTTCCGTGGGATTCCATGCCAACTAGTATTTCCAGAGCTTTTCTATGGCGTTTTGATGGCAACGAAGAGTTCCGCAGCGTCCCATGGCATTCCATGGCAACTAACAGTTCTGGACAGTTTATATAGCATTCCAGGGCTTCTAAAAATGCCAGAGGGCTCCGTGGCAAGTAGAAGTTCCAGTGTATTCCATAACATTCCATGGCAACTATTAGTTCCAGAGCGGTTTTTTGCATGCCATGGCAACCAGGAGTTCCAGTGCGTTCCATGGAATTCCATGGCAACTAGAAGTTCTGGAGCATTCCATTGCATTCCATGGCAAATAGTAGTTCCAGAGCGTTTCTATGGCATTCCATGGCAACTAGGAGTTCCAGTGCATTTCTACCGCATACCATGGGAACTAGAATTTCCAGAGCGTTCCGTTGCATTCCTTGGCAACTAGAAATTCCAGAGCATTCCATACCAATCAAGGGAAAGTATTAGTTCCAGAGATTTTTATGGTAATAGGTGGCAACAAGAAGTTCCAGAGTGTTTCTATGGCATTCCATGGCATCTAGAAGTTCCAGAGCATTCCATAGCATTTTATGGCAACTAGTAGTTCCAGAGTGTTTCTATGGCACTCCATGGCACCTAGAATTTTGAGAGGCTTTCTGTGGCGTTCATCGGCATCTATTGTTTGCGATGTGTTTCCGTGGCATTCCATGGCAACTCGTAGTTTTGCAGCGTTCCAAGGCAGATCATGGCAGTAGAAGTTCCGGAGAGTTCCATTGCATTCTATGGCAACAAATAGTTCCAGAGCGTTTCTATAGCATTCCATGGCAACTAGGAGTTCCAGCGCATTTCTATCCCATACCATGGCAATTAGAGGTTCCAGAGTGTTCCATTGCATTCCATGGGAACTAGAAATTCCACAGCGATCCATACCAATCAAGGGCAAGTAGTAGTTCCATAGCTTTTTATGGGGTTAGTTGGCAACTAGAACTTCCAGAGAGTTTCGATGGCTTTCGATGGCAACTAGAAGTTCCGGAGCATTCCATTGCATTCCATAGCAGCTAGAAGTTCCTGAGCGTTCCATAGCATTCCATGGCAAGTAGTAGTTCCAGAGCGTTCCATGGCATTCCATGGCGACTAGAAATTCCAGAGCGTTCCATACCAATCAAGGGCAAGTAGTAGTTAAGGAACTTTTTATGGTATTAGGTGGCAACTACAAGTTCCAGAGAGTTTCTTTGGCATTCCATGGTAACTAGAAGTTCCAGAGCATTCCATAGCGTTTCGTGACAACTTGTAATTCGAGAAAGTTACTATGGCATTTGTTGGCAACCAAGAGTTCCAGAGTGTTCCATGGCATTCCATGGCAACTAGAAGTTCCAGAGCACTTCTTTGGCATTCCACGACAACTCGTAGTTCGAGGGAGTTTCTATGGCATTCCATGGCAACTGTTATTTCCGAAGAGTTTCCATGACATTCCATTAGAATTAGAAGTTCTGGATCGTTCCATTGCACTCCACGGGAAGTAGGAGTTCCATAGCATTTCATGGCATTCCACTGCAACTACAATTTTGAGAGGGTTTCTGTGGCATTCTTCGGCAACTATTATTTGCAATGTGTTTCAATGGAATTCCATGGCAACTAGGAGTTCTGCAGCGTTCCATGACATTCTATAGCAACTAGTAGTTCCAGAGCGTTTCTATGGCATTCCATGGCAACTAGGAGTTCCAGAGTGCTTCTATCGCATACCATGGTAACTAGAAGTTATGGAGCGTTCCATTCATTCCATGGTAACTAGAAATTCCAGAGCCTTCCATACCATTCAATGGCAAGTAGTAGTTCCAGATCTTTCTATGGTATTAGTTGGCAACTAGAAGTTCCAGAAAGTTTCCATTCTGTTCCATGGCAACTAGAATTTCCAGTGCCTTCCATAGCATTCCATGGCAACTTGTAGCTCCAGAGAGTTTCTATGGCATTCGAGGGCACCTAGTAGTTCCAGAGCGTTTCCATGGCTTTCCATGGCAACTAGAAGTTCTGCAGCATTCCCTGGCATTTCATGAGAACTAGACGTTCCGGAGTGTTCCATTGCATTCCATGGCAACTAGTAGTTCCAGAGCGTTCCTATGGCATACCATGGCAACTAGGACTTCCAAGGCTTATCTAACGCATACCATGGTAACTAGAATTCCAGAACATCCCATTCCCTTCCATGACAACTAGAAATTCCAGAGTGCTCCATACCAATCAAGGGCAAGTAGTAGTTACACAGCTTTTTATAGTATTAGGTGGCAACTGGAAGTTCCAGAGAGTTTCTATGGCATTCCGTGGAAACTAGAAGTTCCAAGTCTTCCATAGCGTTCCGTGGCAACATGTATTTCCAGAGCGTTTCTATGGCATTCCATGGTAATTTGTATTTGTGCCGTGTTTCCATGGCATTCCATGGCAACTAGTAGTTCCAGAAACTTTCTATGGCATTCCATGGAAATTAGGAGTTCCGGAGCGTTCCATCGCATTCCATGGCAACTAGTAATTACAGAGAGTTTCCATGACATTCCATGGCAACCAGAAGATCCGCAGCGTTCTGTGGCATTCCATGCCAACTAGTAGTTACAGAGCATTTCTATGGCATTTTGATGGCAACGAAGAGTTCCACAGCGTTTCATGGCATTCCATGGCAAGTAGAATTTCCAGAGCGCTCCATAGTCTTCCACGGAAACTAATAGTTCCAGAGTGTTTCTATGGCATTCCATGTCAACTCTTTTTTGCGATGTGTTTCCATGACATTCCATTAGAATTAGAAGTACTGGATCGTTCTATTGCATTCCATGGTAAGTAGGAGTTCCAAAGCATTCCGTGGCATTCCATGGCAACTACCATTTTGAGAGGGTTTCTGTGGCATTCATCGGCAACGATTATTTGCGATGTGTTTCATGGCATTCCATGGCAACTACTAATTCCAGAGACTTTTATGCATTCCTTGGCAACTAGTAGTTACTGAGCATTTCTATGGTATTACATGGCAACTATTGTTTGCGATGTGTTTCAACGACATTCCATGGCAACTAGAAGATCCGCCGCGTTCCGTGGCATTCCATGCCAACCAGTGTTTCAAGAGCATTTCTATGGCATTTTGATGGCAAGGAGGAGTTCCGCAGCATTTCATGGCATTCCATGGCAACTAGAAGTTCCAGAGCGTTGCATAGCCTTCCATGGAACCGACTACTTCCAGAGCGTTTCTATGGAATTCCATGGCAACTAGTAGTTCTAGACAGTTTATATGGCATTCCATGGCTACTAGAAAACTCAGAGGGTTCCATGGCAAGTAGAAGTTCCAGTGTGTTCCATAGCGTTCCATGGCAACTAGTACTTCCAGAGGGTTTCTATGGAACTCCATGGGAACCAGGAGTTCCAGAGCGTTCCATGGCATTCCATGGCAACTAGAAGTCATGGAGCTTTCAATTGCATTCCATGGCAACTTGTAGTTCCAGAGGGTTTCTATGGGATTCCATCGCAACTAGAAGTTGAGAGCATTCCATAGCGTTTCATGGCAAATTGTAGTTCCAGAGCGTTGCTATGGCATTTGATGGCAACTAGTAGTTCCAGAGCCTTTTTATAGCACTCCATGGCAACCAGGAGTTCCAGAGCGTTCCATGGCATTCCATGTCAACTAGTAGTTCCAGAGACTTTGTATGACATTCCATGGCAACTAGTAGTTACAGAGCGTTTCTACGGTATTACACGGTAACTATTATTTGCGATGTGTTTCCATGACATTCCATGGCAACTAGAAGATCCGCAGCATTCCTTGGCATTCCATGCAAACTAGTGTTTCCAGACCATTTCTATGGCATTTTGATGGCAACGAGGCGTTCTGCAGCGTTTCATGGCATTCCATGGAAACTAGAAATTCCAGAGCGTTCCATACCAATCAAGAGCAAGTAGTAGTGAAAGAGCTTTTTATGGTATTAGGTGGCAACTAGATATTCCAGAGAGTTTCTATGGCATTCCATGGCAACTAGACGTTCCAGAGCATTTCATAGCGTTTTGTGGCAACTTGTAACTCCAGAGCTTTTCTATGGCATTTGATGGCAACCAGAAATTCCAGAGCGTTCCATTGCATTCCAGGGAACTAGAAGTTCCAGAGAGTTTCAATAGCTTTCCATGGCAACTAGGAGTTCCAGTGTATTCCTACCGCATACCATGGGAACTAGAATTTCCAGAGCGTTCCGTTGCATTCCATGGCAACTAGAAATTCCAGAGCATTCCATACCAATCAAGGGCAAGTATTAGTTCCAGAGATTTTTATGGTAATAGGTGGCAACTAAAAGTTCCAGAGAATTTCTATGGCATTTCATGGCAACTAGAAGTTCCAGAGCATTCCATAGCGTTTCGTGGCAACTTGCAGTTCCAGAGCGTTTCTATGGCATTTGATGGCAACTAGTAGTTACAGAGCATTTCTATGGCACTCCATGGCAACGAGGGGTTCCAGAGCATTCCATGGCATTCCATGGCAACTAGAAGTTCCAGAGCGTTTCTATGGCATTCCACGGCAACTCTTATTTGTGATGAGTTTCCATGACATTCCATTAGAATTAGAAGTTCTGGATCGTTCCATTACATTCCATGGTAAGTAGGAGTTCCAAATCATTACAAGGCATTCCATGGCAACTACAATTTTGAGAGGGTTTCTGCTGCATTCATCAGCAAATATTATTTGCAATGTGTTTCATGGCACTTTATAGCAACTAGTAGTTCCAGAGACTTCCTATGGCATTCCATGGCAACTAGTAGTTACAGAGCATTTCTACGGTATTACATGGCAACTGTTATTTGTGATGTGCTTCCATGGCATTCCATGGCAAGTAGAATTTCCAGAGCGCTCCATAGTCTTCCACGGAAACTAATAGTTCCAGAGTGTTTCTATGGCATTCCATGTCAACTCTTTTTTGCGATGTGTTTCCATGACATTCCATTAGAATTAGAAGTACTGGATCGTTCTATTGCATTCCATGGTAAGTAGGAGTTCCAAAGCATTCCGTGGCATTCCATGGCAACTACCATTTTGAGAGGGTTTCTGTGGCATTCATCGGCAACGATTATTTGCGATGTGTTTCATGGCATTCCATGGCAACTACTAATTCCAGAGACTTTTATGCATTCCTTGGCAACTAGTAGTTACTGAGCATTTCTATGGTATTACATGGCAACTATTGTTTGCGATGTGTTTCAACGACATTCCATGGCAACTAGAAGATCCGCCGCGTTCCGTGGCATTCCATGCCAACCAGTGTTTCAAGAGCATTTCTATGGCATTTTGATGGCAAGGAGGAGTTCCGCAGCATTTCATGGCATTCCATGGCAACTAGAAGTTCCAGAGCGTTGCATAGCCTTCCATGGAACCGACTACTTCCAGAGCGTTTCTATGGAATTCCATGGCAACTAGTAGTTCTAGACAGTTTATATGGCATTCCATGGCTACTAGAAAACTCAGAGGGTTCCATGGCAAGTAGAAGTTCCAGTGTGTTCCATAGCATTCCATGGCAACTAGTAGTTCCAGAGGGTTTCTATGGAACTCCATGGGAACCAGGAGTTCCAGAGCGTTCCATGGCATTCCATGGCAACTAGAAGTCATGGAGCTTTCAATTGCATTCCATGGCAACTAGTAGTTCCAGAGGGTTTCTATGGGATTCCATCGCAACTAGAAGTTGAGAGCATTCCATAGCGTTTCATGGCAAATTGTAGTTCCAGAGCATTGCTATGGCATTTGATGGCAACTAGTAGTTCCAGAGCCTTTTTATAGCACTCCATGGCAACCAGGAGTTCCAGAGCGTTCCATGGCATTCCATGTCAACTAGTAGTTCCAGAGACTTTGTATGACATTCCATGGCAACTAGTAGTTACAGAGCGTTTCTACGGTATTACACGGTAACTATTATTTGCGATGTGTTTCCATGACATTCCATGGCAACTAGAAGATCCGCAGCGTTCCTTGGCATTCCATGCAAACTAGTGTTTCCAGACCATTTCTATGGCATTTTGATGGCAACGAGGCGTTCTGCAGCGTTTCATGGCATTCCATGGAAACTAGAAATTCCAGAGCGTTCCATACCAATCAAGAGCAAGTAGTAGTGAAAGAGCTTTTTATGGTATTAGGTGGCAACTAGATATTCCAGAGAGTTTCTATGGCATTCCATGGCAACTAGACGTTCCAGAGCATTTCATAGCGTTTTGTGGCAACTTGTAACTCCAGAGCTTTTCTATGGCATTTGATGGCAACCAGAAATTCCAGAGCGTTCCATTGCATTCCAGGGAACTAGAAGTTCCAGAGAGTTTCAATAGCTTTCCATGGCAAATAGGAGTTCCAGTGCGTTTCTATCACATACCATGGCAACTAGAAGTTACAGAGCGTTCCATTCGATTCGATGGAAACTAGAAATTCCAGACCGTTCCATACCATTCATTGGCAAGATATAGTTCCAGAGCTTTTTATGGTATTAGGTGGCAACTAGAAGTTCCAGAGAGTTTATATGGCATTCCAGGGCAACTAGAAGTTCCAGAGCATTCCATAACGTTTCGTGGCAACCTGTAGTTCCAGAGCGTTTCTGTGGCACTCCATGGCAACCAGGAGATCCAGAGCATTCCATGTCATTCCATGGCAACTAGAATTTCCAGAGCTTTCCATAGACTTCCATGGAAACTAGTAGTTCCAGAGCATTCCACGGCATTCTATGGCATCTAGTAGTTCTGGAGAGTTTATATGGCATTCCTTGGCTTCTAGAAATGCCAGAGGGTTCCGTGGCACGTAGAAGTTCCATTGTGTTCCATAGAATTCCATGGCAACTAGTAGTTCTAGACAGTTTATATGGTATTCCATGGCTACTAGGAAACCAGAGGGTTCCATGACATGCAGAAGTTCCAGCGTGTTCCATAGCATTCTCTGGGTCCTAGTAGTTCCAGAGCGTTTCTATGGCACTCCATGGCAACCAGGAGTTCCAGAGCGCTCCATGACATTCCATGGCAACTAGAAGGTCAGGAGCGTTCCATTGCATTCCATGGCAACTAGTAGTTCCAGAGCGTTTCTACGGCATTCCATGGCAACTAGGAGTTCTAGTGCACTTCTGTCGCATACCATGGGAACTAGAATTTCTGGAGCGTTCCATTGCATTCCATGGCAACTAGAAATTCCAGAGTGTTCCATACCAATCAAGAGCAAGTAGTGATTCCAGAGCTTTTGATAATATTAGGTGGCAACTTGAAGTTCCAGAGAGTTTCTATGGCATTCCATGGGAACTAGTAGACCCAGAGCATTTCTATGGCATTCCATGGCAACTAGAAGTTCTGCAGCATTCCATGGCATTTCATGGCAACTAGACGTTCCGGAGCGTTCCATTGCATTCCATGGTAACTTGTAGTACCAGAGCGTTTCTATGTCATTCCATGGGAACTAGGATTTCCAGTGCATTTCTATCGCATACTGTGGTGGTTTGGCCCTGGCCAAATGCCAGGTATCCACCAAAGCCACTCTATCACTCTCACCCCCTCAGCTGGACAGGGGAGACAAAATATAACAACGGGCACGTGGGTCAGATAAAGACAGTTTAATGAAGTAAAAGCCGCGCGCGGAAGCAAAAGCAAAACAAAAGATCTTATTTTCTACTTCCCATCAGCAGGCGATGTCCAGCCACTTCCTGGGAAGTAGGGCTCCGGTACGCGTAGCGGTTGCTCTGGATGACAAACGCGAAATGGATGTCCCCCCTTTCTTCCTGTTTTCCCCAGCTTATATTGCTGAGCAGACGTCATGTGGTATGAAATATCCCTTTGGACAGTCTGGGTCAGCTGTCCTGGCTATATACCCTCCAAGTTTTTACCCACCCCTAGCCTACTGGGGAAATGGTGGGGAAGCAGCCTTGGTGCTGTGTGAGCCCGGCTCAGCAGTAGTCAAAACACTGGTGTGTTATCAAGCTACCACTGCACAGCATGGTGAGGGTTGCATCTCAGGCAGACCCATTACACTATCCACCCCTTACTCCATACCACTTGTGTCATGCTCAGGTACCACGTAATTTAGTGTACATCCTTCTTACAACTTACAATTGACGCTACATACTTAAACCATCTTTATCCCCAGCATAGAGATTTAACATTCTCATTAACTACCATCCCTTGTCCTTTAGCAGACAGAGAGTCTTTTTCCCAGGTCTACAACTTGTGTTCCATCTGTCAAGATGAGTGTTCAGGACAGGAGAAGCACTATGTTCGATCATTGGGCACCAGCACTGGCTTGGTTTTGGTCATGGCTGCACTCTTCTGGTTTCTTGATCGGATACGTCTTCCTCCCTTGTTAATCGAGGATATGGACCTGTTGCTTTTCTTATCCACTGTTTCTTCTTCACTACTGGGGCAATTACTCTAGCCGTTGTTGTTTGGGTTCCCATCTCAGCCATGGTGTTCTCAGATGTAGTTTGGGTCCCTGCTTCAGCCACAGTCCTCTGAGAGTATTGAACTGTGGCTCGGTAGGCACAGGCCAGGCCCCAGTACAGGGCTAGAAGCTGCTGGGTTTCATTGGGGTAGGTAAGGCACCCTTCTATCAGGTGGTGCGTTAGTTTTCTAGGATCGCTTGCCTGTTCAGGCGTGAAGTCCCAGGTTATGGGAGGTGATAACCGTCCTAAGAATCTGCCCAAATCCTTCCACACACCCTGCCACCCAGGGACTGGCCGCCTCAGGGCACTTTTCAGTATTGCCTGACCCAAAAGCTCTCTTCTCTTATACCAGGATGATGCCAGATTCCACAGAACCCAGACCATGCCAAAAGTATTAACGAGTAATATTAAACAACTCACCTAAGGGTGAATGAGAACCTTGGGAGCCTGCATAACAAAATCATCTACATCAATTTCAGGTAGGGAGAGGGAGATGGATACTTTCATCTTCTCCACAACATAGCTCCCGAAGCACAACAAGGCCATCACTACCAGGCAAGAGCACATAGCTCTTATTTGAGCTAGCATGCTCCCAAGCTCCTTCATCCTCCCCACACAATAGCTTCCCCAGCACACTAAAGCTATCACTATGATACCAAAGTACATAGCAGCTCTTTCTACTAGCATGTGCCCAAGCACAGCAAAATAAAGAGATAAGCACTGCAATTAACAAACTCCGTGACCTGCACGGGAGTTTTGTCACTTAATAGCTACTACAGTTACAGCACACTTAATGCAAAACTGCCGTTATCGTGCCTCACGTTGGGCGCCAAAAAGACTGTGGAGGTTTGGCCCTGGCCAGATGCCAGGTACCCACCAAAGGCATTCTATCACTCTCACCCCCTCAGCTGGACAGGGGAGAGAAAATATAACAACGGGCACTTGGGTCAGATAAAGACAGTTTAATGAAGCAAAAGCCACGCGCGGAAGCAAAAGCAAAACAAAAGATCTTATCATTTCCTTTCCATCAGCAGGCGATGTCCTGTCACTTTCTGGGAAGTAGGGCTCCGGTACGCGAAGCGGTTGCTCTGGACGACAAACGCAAAACGAATGTCCCCCCCTTCTTCCTGTTTTCCCGAGCATATATTGCTGAGCAGACGTCATGTGGTATGGAATATCCCTTTGGACAATCTGAGTCAGCTGTCCTGGCTATATACCCTCCAAGTTTTTACCCACCCCTAGCCTACTGGGAAAATGGTGGGGAAGCAGCCTTGGTGCTGTGTGAGCCCGGCTCAGCAGTAGTCAAAACACTGGTGTGTTATCAAGCTACCACTGCACAGCACGGTGAGGGCTGCATCTCGGGCAGACCCATTACACATACCATGGCAACTAGAAGTTCAGGAGCGTTCCATTGCATTCCATGGCACCTAGAAGTTCCATAGCGTTCCGTGGCAACTTGTAGTTCCAGAGCGTTTCTATGGCATTTCATGGAAACTAGAATTTCTGCAGCATGTCATGGCATTCCATGGCAACTAGTAGTTCCAGGGAGTTTCTATGGCATTTCATGGCAACTCATTTGCGATGTGTTTCTATGACATTCCATTAGAATTAGAAGTTCTCGATCGTTCCTTTGCATTCCATGGCAATCAGGAGTTCCAAAGCATTACATGGCATTCCATGGCACCTAGAATTTTGAGAGGCTTTCTGTGGCATTCATCGGCAACTATTGTTTCCGATGTGTTTCCATGGCATTCCATGGCAACTAGAAGTTCTGCAGCATAACATGGCATGTCATGGCAACTAGAAGTTCTGGATCGTTCCATTCCATTCCATGGCAACTAGGAGTTCCAGTGCATTTATATCGCATACCATGGAAACTAGAATTTACGGAGCGTTCCATTGCATTCCATGGCAACTAGAAATTCCAGAGCGTTCCATACCAATCCAGGGCAAATAGTAGTTCCAGAGCTTTTGATGGTATTAGGTGGCCACTAGAAGTTCCAGAGAGTTTCTGTGGCACTCCATGGAAAACAGGTGTTCCAGAGCGTTCCATGGCATTCCATGGCAACTAGTAATTACAGAGCGTTTCTACGACATTACATGGCAACTATTATTTGCGATGTGTTTCCATGACATTCCATGGCAACTAGAAGATCCGCAGAGTTCCTTGACATTACATGCCAGCTATTGTTTCCAGACCATTTCTATGGCATTTTGATGGCAACGAGGATTTCCGCAGCGTTTCTATGGCATTCCATGGCAACTAGAAGCTCAGAGCATTCCATAGCGTTTCATGGCAACTTGTAGTTCCAGAGCGTTACTATGGCATTTGATGGAAACTAATAGTTCCAGGGCATTTCTATAGCACTCCATGGCAACCAGGAGTTCCAGAGCGTTCCATGACATTCCATGGCAACTAGAAATTCCAGAGTGTTTTATGGCATTCCACGGCAACTCTTATTTGCGATGTGTTTCCATGACATTCCATTAGAATTAGAAGTCCTGGATTGTTCCGTTGCATTCCATGGTAAGTAGGAGTTCCAAAGCATTCCATGCCATTCCATGGCAACTACAATTTTGAGAGTTTTTCTGTGGCATTCATCGGCAGCTATTATTTGCGATGTGGTTCATGGCATTCCATGGCAACTAGTAGTTCCAGAGAATTTCTATGGCATTCCATGGTAACTAGTAGGTACAGAGCGTTTCTATGTATTACATGGCAACAATTATTTGCGATGTGTTTCCATGAAATTCCAAGGAAATTTAAAGATCCGCAGCGTTCCATGACATTCCATGCCAACTAGTGTTAAAAGACCATTTCTATGGCATTTTGATGGTAACGAGGAGTTCCGCAGCATTACATGGCATTCCATGGCAACCAGAATTGCTCAAGCGTTCCATTGCATTCCATGGCAAATAGTAGTTCCAGAGTGTTTCTATGGCATTCCGTGGCAACTAGCATTTCCAGTGCATTCTTATCGCATACCATGAGAAATAGAAGTTCCGGAGTGTTCCATTGCAGTCCATGGCAACTAGAAATTCCAGAGCGTTCCATACCCATCAAGGGCAAGTAATAGTTCCAGAGGTTTTTATGGTATTAGGTGGCAACTAGAAGTTCCAGAGCGTTTCTATGGCATTCCATGGCAACTAGAATTTCCAATGTCTTCCATAGCGTTCCATGGCAACTTTTATTTCCAGATCGTTCCATGGCATTCCATGGCAACTAGAAGTTCCAGAGCGTTTCCATGACATTCCATGGCATCAAGAAGATTCGCAGTGTTCCCTGGCATTCCATGCCAACTAGTATTTCCATAGCATTTCTATGGAATTATGATGGCAACAAGGAGTTCCGAGGTATTTCATGTCATTCCATGCAACTAGAATTTCCTTAGCTTTCCATAGCCTTCCATGGAAACTAGTACTAACAGAGCGTTTCTATGACATTCCATGGCAACTAGTAGTTCCAGAGTGTTTCTATTGCATTCCATAGCAACTAAGAGTTCCACTGCATTTCTAACGCATACCATGGGAACTAGAATTTCCGGAGCGTTCCATAGCATTCCATGGCAACGAGAAGTTCCAGAGCGTTTCTATGGCATTCCATGGCAACTCTATTTGCGATGTGTTTCCATGACATTCCATTAGAATAAGAAGTTCTGGATCATTCCATTGCATTCCATGGTAAGTAGGAGTTCCAAAGCATTACATGGCATTCTACGTCACCTAGAATTTTGAGAGGGTTTCTGTGGCATTCATCGGCAACTATTATTTGCGATGTGTTTCATAGCATTCCATGGCACCTTGTAGTTCCAGAGCGTTTCTATGGCATTACATGGTAACTATTATTTCCGGTGCGTTTCCATGACATTCCATGGAAAATAGAAGTTCCAGGGCGTTCCTTGGCATTGCATGACAACTAGTAGTTCTGGACAGTTTATATGGCATTCCATGGCTACTAGAAATACCAGAAGGTTCCATGGCAAGTAGAAGTTCCAGTGAGTTCCATAGCATTCCATGGCAACTAGTAGTTCCAGAGCGTTTCTATCGCACTCCATGGCAACGAGGAGTTCCAGAGTATTCCATGGCATTCCATGGCAACTAGGAGTTCCCGAGTGTTACTATGGCATTCCATGGCAACTAGGAGTTCTAGTGCACTTCTGTCGCATACCATAGGAACTAGAAGTTCCAGAGCGTGCCATTGCATTCCATGGCAACTAGAAATTCTACAGCGTTCCATACCAATCCAGGGTAAGTAGTAGTTCCAGAGCTTTAGATAATATTAGGTGGCAACTAGAAGTTCCAGAGAGTTTCTATGGCACTCCATGACAACGAAGATTTCCAGAGCGTTCCATGGCATTCCATGGCGACTAGAAGATCCGGAGCGTTTCTATGGCATTTGATGGCAACTAGTAGTTCAAGAGTATTTCTATGGCATTCCATGACAACTAGAAGTTCCGGAGTGTTCCAATGCATTCCATGGCAACTAGAAGTTCCAGTGTCTTCCATAGCGTTCCATGGCAACTTTTATTTCCAGATCGTTCCATGGCATTCCATGGCAACTAGAAGTTCCAGAGCGTTTCCATTGCATTCCATAGCAACTAAGAGTTCCACTGCATTTCTATCGCATACCATGGAAACTAGAAATTCTGGAGCTTTCCGTTGTATTCCATGGCAAATAGTAGTTCCAGAGCGTTTTTATGGCATTCATGGCAACTAGGAGTTCCAGTGCATTTCTACCGCATACCATGGGAACTAGAATTTCCGGAGCGTTCCATAGCATTCCATGGCAACTAGAAGTTCAAGAGCATTTCTATGGCATTCCATGGCAACTGTTATTTGCGATGTGTTTCCCTGACAATCCTTTAGAATTAGAACTTCTGGATCGTTCCATTGCATTCCACGGTAAGTAGGAGTACCAAAGCATTACATGGCATTCCATGGCACCTAGAATTTTGAGAGGTTTTCTGTGGCATTCATGGGCATCTATTGTTTGCGATGTGTTTCCGTGGCATTCCATGGCAACTCGTAGTTTTGCAGCGTTCCAAGGCATATCATGGCACTAGAAGTTCCGGAGAGTTCCATTGCATTCTATGGCAACAAATAGTTCCAGAGCGTTTCTACGGCATTCCATGGCAACTAGGAGTTCCAGTGCATTTCTATGCATACCATGGCAATTAGAGGTTCCAGAGCGTTCCATTGCATTCCATGGGAACTAGAAATTCCACAGCGCTCCATACCAATCAAGGGCAAGTAGTAGTTCCATAGCCTTTACGGTGTTAGTTGGCAACTAGAACTGCCAGAGTGTTTCGATGGCTTTCGATGGCAACTAGAAGTTCTGGAGCATTCCATTGCATTCCATACCAGCTAGAAGTTCCTGAGCGTTCCATAGCATTCCATGGCAAGTAGTAGTTCCAGAGCGTTCCATGGCACTCCATGGCGACTAGAAATTCCAGAGCGTTCCATACCAATCAAGGGCAAGTAGTAGTTAAAGAACTTTTTATGGTATTAGGTGGCAACTACAAGTTCCAGAGAGTTTCTTTGGCATTCCATGGTAACTAGAAGTTCCAGAGCATTCCATAGCGTTTCGTGGCAACTTGTAGTTCCAGAGTGTTTCTATGGCATTTGATGGCAGCCAGAAATTCCAGAGCGTTCCATGGCATTCCATGGCAACTAGAAGTTCCAGAGCCTTTCTATGGCATTCCATGGAAACTAGTAGTTCCAGTGCATTTCTATCGCATACCATTGCAACAAGAAGTTACAGAGCATTCCATTGCATGCGATGGTAACTAGAAATTCCACAGCGTTTCATACCGTTCTATGGCAAGTAGTAGTTCCAGCGCTTTTTATGATATTAGGTGGCAACTAGTAGTTCCAGAACCTTCCTATGGCATTCCATGGCAACTAGGAGTTCCGGTGCGTTCCGTAGCATTCCTTAGCAACTAGTAATTACAGAGCGTTTCTATGGCATGTCATGGCAACTTGTATTTGTGATATGTTTCCATGGCATTTCATGGCAACTAGGAGTTCCAGAAAGTTTTTATGGCATTCCATGGCAATTAGGAGTTCCGCAGCGTTTCATAGCATTCCATGGAAACTAGTATTTACAGAGCATTTCTATGGCATTACATGTAAACTATAATTTGCGATGTGTTTCCATGACATTCCATTGCAACTAGAAGATCCGCAGCATTCCGTGGCATTCCATGACAACTACTGTTTCCAGACCATTTCTATGGCATTTCGATAGCAAGGAATAGTCCCGCAGCATTTCATGCCATTCCCTGGTAACTAGTACTTCTAGACAGTTTATATGGCATACCATGGCTACTAGAAATTCCAGAGGGTTCCGTGGCAAGTAAAAGTTCCAGTGTGTAACAAAACATTCCATGGCAACTAGTAGTTCCAGAGCGTTTCTATGACACTCCATGTACACCAGGAGTTCCAGAGTGTCCCATGGCATTGAATGGCAACTAGAAATTCCAGAGTGTTCTATACCAATCATGGCAAGTAGTAGTTAAAGAGCTTTTTATCGTATTAAGCGGCAACTAGAAGTTCCAGCGCGTTTCTAAGGCATTCCATTGCAACTAGAATTTCTGCAGAATCTAATGGCATTCCATGGCAACTGCTATTTGCGATGTGTCTCCATGACATTCCATGGCAACTAGAAGAGCCGCAGCATTCCGTGGCATTCCATGTCAACTAGTTTTTCCAGAGCATTTCTATGGCATTTTCATGGCAACGGGGAATTCCGCAGTGTTTCATGTCATTCCATGGCAACGAGAATTTCCAGAGCGTTCCATAGCCTTCCATATAAACTAGTGGTTCCAGAGCATTTCTATGGCATTCCATGGCAACTAGAAGTTTCAGAGCATTCCATGGCATTGCATGGCAACTAGTAGTTCTCAACAGTTTATATGGCATTCCATGGCTATTAGAAAATCCAGAGGGTTCCATGGCAAGTAGAAGTTCCAATGTGTTCCATAGCATTCCTTGGCAACTAGTAGTTCCAGGGCGTTTCTACGGCACTCCATGGCCACCAAGAGTTCCAGAGCGTTCCACGGCATTCCATGGCTACAAGAAGTTCTAGAGCGTTTCTATGGCAATCCATGGCAACTAGTAGTTCCAGACCGTTTCTATGGCATTACATGGCAACTATTATTTGCGATGTGTTTCCATGACATTCCATGGCAACTAGAAGATCGGCAGCATTCCGTGGCATTCCATGTCAACTAGTTTTCCAGAGCATTTCTATGGCATTCCATGGCAACTAGGTGTTCCAGTGCATTTCTATCGCATACCATAAGAACTAAAATATCCGGAGCATTCCATTGCATTCCTTGGCAACTAGAAATTCCAGAGCGTTCAATACCAATCAAGGGCAAGTAGTACTTCCAGAGCTTTTGACGGTATTAGGTGGCAACTAGAAGATTCAGAGAGTGTCTACGGCATTCTATGGCAACTATAATTTCCGGAGCATTCCATAGCGTTCAGTGGCAACTTGTAGTTCCAGAGCGTTTCTATGGCATTCCATGGCAACTAGAATTCCAGAGCATTTCTATGGCATTCCATGGCAACTAGAATTCCAGAGCGTTTCTATGGCATTCCATAGCAACTAGTAGTTCCAGAGCGTTTCTATTGCATTTCATGGTAACTAGTAGTTCTAGACAGTTTATATGGCATTCCATGTCTACTAGAAATTCCAGAGGATTCCATGGCAAGTAGAAGTTCCAGAGTGTTCCATGCATTCCATGGAACTAGAAGTTCCAGAGCCTTTCTATGGCATTCCATAGCAACTAGGAGTTCAGTGCACTTCTATCGCATACCATCGGAATGAGAGTTTCCGGAGTGTTCCATTGCATTCCATGGCGACTTGAAATTCCAGAGTGTTCCATACCAATCAAGGGCAAGGAGTAACTCCAGAGATTTTTATGGTATTAGGTGGCAACTTCAAGTTCCAAAGGGTTTCTACGACATTCCATGGCAACTTAAATTTCCGGAGCATTCCATTGCATTCCATGGCAACTAGTAGTTCCCGAGCGTTTTTATGGCATTCCATGGCAACTAGAAATTTCAGAGCGTTCCATACAAATCAAGGGCAAGTAGTAGTTCCAGAGCTTTTGAATGTATGAGCTGGCAACCAGACGTTTCATAGAGTTTCATGGCATTCCATGGCAACTAGAAGTTCCAGAGCATTCTAAAGCGTTTTGTGGAAACTTGTAGTTCCAGAGCTTTTCTATGGCATTCCACGGCAACCAGGAGTTCCAGAGCGTTTCTATGGCACTCCATGGCAACCAGTAGTTCCGGAGCGTTCCATTGCATTCAATTGCAACTAGAAATTCCAGAGCGTTCCATACCAATCAAGGGCAAGAAGTAGTTCCAGAGCTTTTGATGGTATTAGGAGGCAACTACTAGTTCCAGAGCGTTTCTATGGCATTCCATGGCAACTCTTATTTGCGATGTGTTTCCATGACATTCCATTAGAATTAGAAGTTCTGGATTGTTCCATTGCATTCCATGGTAAGTAGGAGTTCATAAGCATTACATGGCATTCCATGGCAACTACAATTTTGAGAGGCTTTCTGTGGCATTCTTCGGCAACTATTATTTGCAATGTGTTTCAATGGCATTCCATGGCATTCCATGGCAACTAGCAGCTCTGCAGCATTCCATGGCATTCTATGGAAACGAGTAGTTCCAGACAGTTTCTATTCCATTCCATGGCAACTAGGAGTTCCAGTGTATTTCTGTCACATTCCATGGCAACTAGAATTTCAGGATCGTTCCATTGCATTCCTTGACAACTCGATATTCCAGAGCTTTTTATGGTATTAGGCTGCAACTAGAAGTTCCAGAGAGTTTCCATTGCATTCCATGGCAACTAAAAGTTCCAGTGTCTTCCATAAAGTTCCATGGCAACTTGTAGTTCCAGAGCGTTTCGAAGTCACTACACGGCAACTATTATTTGCAATGTGTTTCCGTGAAAGTCCATTTCAAGTAGAAGATCCTCAGCGTTCCGCGACATTTCACGCCAACTAGTATTTCCAGAGCATTTCTATGACATTTTGAGTGCAACGAGGAGGTCCGAAGCATTCCATGGCATTCCATGGTAAATAGAATTTCTTCAGCATCCCGTGGCATTCCATGGCAACTAGTAGTTCCAGGGAGTTTCTATGGCATTCCATGGCAACTCTTATTTGTGATGTGTTTCCATGACATTCCATTAGAATTAGAAGATCTGGATACTTCCATTGCATTCCATGGTAAGTAGGAGTTCCAAAGAATTACATGGCATTCCGTGGCAAATAGAATTATGAGAGAGTTTCTGTGGCATTCATCAGCAACTATTATTTGCGATGTGTTTTCATGGCATTCCGTGGCTACTAGAAGTTCCAGAGCCTTTCTATGGCATTCCATGGTAACTAGGAGTTCCGGAGCGTTCCGCAGCATTCCATGGCAACTAGTAATTAAGGGGCGTTTCTATGGCATTCCATGACAACTAGAAGTTCCAGAGCGTTCCATAGCATTCCATGGCAACTAGTATTTTCAGAGGGTTTATTTGGCATTCAATAGGTACTAGAATTTGCAGAGTGTTCCATGGCATTCCATGGCAACTTGTGTATCTAGAGCGTTTCTATGGCATTCCATGGGAACTAATAGTTTCAGAGGGTTTATTTGGCATTCCATGGCAACTAAAAGTTCAAGAGCGTTCCATTCCATTCCATATCAACCAGTAGTGCCAAAGCGTTTCTATGGCACTACCTGGAAACTAGTAGTTCCAAAGTGTTTTTATGGCATTCTGTGGAAACTAGGACTTCCAGAGCGTTCCATGGCATTCCATGACAACTAGTAGTTCCAGAGCGTTTCTATGGCATTCCATGGCAACTAGAAGTTCCAGATCGATCCATGGCATTCCAAGGCAACTAGAAGTTCCAGAGTGTTCCATGCCATTCCATGGCAACTAGTACTTACAGAGCGTTTCTATGGCATTCCTGGCAAATAGAATTTCCAGAGTGTTTCTACGTCATTCCATTTCAACTATGAGTTCTGGAGGGTTCCATGGTATTTTAGGCCAACTAGAATTTTGAGAGCCTTTCTATGGCGTTTAACAGCAGGTATTGTTTGCGATGTGTTTCCATGACATTCCGCAGCATCTAGAAGTTCTGAAGCGTTCCATGGCATTCCATGGCGACTAGAAGTTCCAGAGCGTTTTATAGAATTCCATGGCAACTAGTTGTTCCAGAGCCTTTATTTGGTATTCCATGGCAATTAGAAGTTTTATAGCGTTCGATAGCATTCCATGGCAACTGGTAGTTCCAGAGCGTTTCTATGGCAGTTCATGGCAACTAATATTTTCAGAGGGTTTATTGTCATTCCATGGCAACTAGTATTTCCAGATCATTTTTATGACATTCCATGGCAACTAATATATTCAGAGGGTTTATTTGGCATTCCATGGCAACTAGTATTTCCAGAGCATTTCTATGGGGTTCCATGGCAACTAGTATTTCCAGAGCGTTTCTATGGCATTCCATGGCAACTAGGAATTCTGGAGTGTCCCATGCATTCCATGGCAACTAGGAGTTCCAGAGCATTCCATGGCATTCCATGGCAACAAGAAATTGCAGAGCATTCCATGGCATTCCATGGCAACTAGTAGTTCCAGAGCATTTCTATGGCATTCCATGGCAACTATTATTTGCGATGTGTTTCCATGACATTCCATGGCAACTAGAAGATCCGCAGCATTCCGTGGCATTCCATGCCAACTAGTATTTCCAGAGCATTTCTATGCATTTTGATGGCAATGAGGAGTTCCGCAGTGTTCCATGGCATTCCACGGCAACTAGAAGTTCCAGAGGATTCCATAACATTCCATGGACACTAGAAGTTCCAGAATGTTTCTACGTTATTCTGTGGTAACTAGGAGTTCTGGAGGGTTCCACTGCATTCCATGGCAACTAGAATTTTGAGAGCGTTTCTATGTCATTCAATGCAACTATTATTTGCCATGTGTTTCCATGACTTTCCATGGCAACTAGGAGTTCCTGAGTGTTCCATGTCATTTCTTGGCAACTATTAATTCCAGAGCGTTTTTATGGTATTGTATGACAACTAGAAGTTTTGCACCGTTTTATGGCATTGCATGGCAACTAGAAGTTCCAGTGTGTTCCATAAAATTACATGGTAACGAGTACTTCCAGAGCGTTTCTATGGCATTCCATGGCAACTATTATTTGAGATGTGTTGCCGTGATATTCCATTTCAACTAAAAGTTCTGCAGCATTTCATGATATTCAATGGCAACTAGAAATTCCATTGTGTTCCATGGCATTCCATGGAAACTAGATATTCCAGAACGTTCCATAGCATTACATGGTCAGTAGTAGTTCCAATGCGTTTCTATGCCATTCCGTGGCAACTACTATTTGTGGTGTGTTTCCATGACATTCCATTGCATCTACAAGTTCCACAGCCTTCCACTACATTCCATGGAAACTAGAATTTCCAGAGCGTTCCTGAGTATTCCATGGCAACTAATATTTCCAGAGTGTTTCTATGGCACTACCTCGTAACTAGTACTTCCAGAGAGTTTCTATGACATTCCATGGCAACTAGAAGCTTCAGAGTGTTCCATAGCATTCCATGGCAACTAGAAGTTCCAGAGTGTTTCTCCGTCATTCCTTGGCTACTAGGAGTTACGGAGGGTTCCATGGCATTTAACTGCAACTAGGATTTTCAGAGCGTTTCTATGGCATTACATAGCAACTATTATTTGCGATGTGTTTCCATGACATTCCATAGCATCTAGAAGTTCAAGAGCATACCATGGCATTGCATGGCAAATAGAAGTTCTGCACCGTTCTATGGAATGCCAAGGCAACTATAGTTCCAGTGCGTTTCTAGGGCACTCCATGGCAAATAGGATTTGCAGAGCGTTCCATGGCACTCCATGGCACCTACAATTTTGAGAGCGTTTCCATGGTAAACAACAGCAACTATTATTTGCGACATGTTTCCATGGCAGTTACATTGTCAACCCAGCTTCATTTCTTAGTGGGAAGACTGGAGAACCAGTGGACCACGACTGCCTCGAGACGATTGAGGCCACGTACTCTAGCCGCATCGACCTCAAAGATGCCCCCATGGATGGGGTAGAGCACTGCTTCACAGATATGAGCAGCTATGTTCTGGGCAGAAAACAACATTCCGGGTACGCCATCACCACTGCTGAAAAGGTAATAGAATCTGGACCACTACCGGCTGACACCTCAGCGCAAAAGGCCGAGATCATAGCCCTCACTCGGGCCCTGGAGAGGGCCGAAGGAAAGGCTGTGAATATTTGGACTGATTCTAAATACACCTTTGGAGTGGTAGATGCCCACGGAGCAATTTAGAAGGAGCGAGGACTGTTGAACTCCCAAGGAAAGACTATCAAGCACGTGAAGGAAATTTTAAGACTTTTAAACGCAGTCCAACTTCCTGAAAAGGTGGCGATTATGCACATCAGGGCACACCAGAAAGTGAGCACTGAATTGGAAAGAGGAAACGAACTGGCGGACAGAGAGGCAAAACAGGCAGCTAAAGAAATGGTAAAGGTGGGGAGGGAGCACTAGTCCCAGATGGACAGATAACCCTAGAAGGTAAGCCAGAATACACTAAGGAGGATCAAAAGTTAATCACAGATTTGGAAGGAACATCCAATGAGGATGGGTGGGCCATAACATCACATGGGAAACTCATAGTCCCCTCTTATATGGTTTGGCCATTGGTCCGGGAGGAACACAAGAAGGGACACTGGGGGGCGGAGGCATTACACAAATACCTTATCAGACACGTGACGGCTCGAAATTTATACACCACTGTCAGACAAGTGACTCAGCAAGGTGACCTTTGCCTCCAGACTAATCCAAAAATTGTCCCCAAACCAGAAATGGGCCAAATTGGGAAAGGGAATTGTCCGGGACAACACTGGCAAATTGATTTTGCGGAACTTCCTAGAAAAGGAGGGTGTAAATACTTGCTTGTACTAACTGATACCTTTTCAGGCTGGCCAGAAGCCTTCCCATGCAGAACAGCCAAAGCTCGAGAGGTGACCAAGGTGTTGCTACAAGAAATCATATCCAGGTTTGGAGTCCCAGCAGTGACGTCCTCAGATAGAGGGCCGCACTTTATCTCCAAAATAGTGCAACAAATAAGCCACCATCTAGGGACAGATTGGCAGCTACACACTCCATACTGGCCACAATCCAGTGGCCAGGTGGAGAAAATGAATCACTTGATTAAACAACAGATTGTTACATTAGGACAAGAAACCAATTGGGCCTGGCCACAATCTCTACCCCTAGCAATGCTACGGATACGAACTAGACCCCGAGCTAAGGAAGGGCTAAGCCCATTTGAAATTCTATATGGACGACCCTATGGGGTACAAAAGGGAACCTCTTCACAAATTGGTGAAGAATTGATGACTTCCTATATGGTGGCATTAGGGAAACAGCTTTGTAAAACTGGGAAACCGCTGTTTGGAACCCAATGCAGGGGTTTGGATGGGCCAGTGCCTAACATACAGCCTGGAGACTATGAGTGTGTTAAGTTTCTTACAGAGAAAACTTTGGAGCCACAGTGGGAAGGACCATATCAAGTGCTCCTCACCTCTTTCACGGCAATTAGGCTCAGGGAACAAAGTGCCTGGATTCACTACACCTGTGTGAAGAAAGCACCTCCTGGGATTTTTCTAAGCTGTGGGAAAAGCTAACCTCTTGGTTGTCAAATCTAACATGGTTAAAGCAATTGTTTGTCACAATGATAACAATTATCCTTTTGTTTATAGTCCTTTGTATAACAGTCTGATGTAGTTTATGGTGTTTTCAAAAGACAGGGGATTCCTACAATGAATTGAAAAAGAACCAATGACGACCGAAACTTGAGTCTAGTCAGTATTTTAAAAATGTTAGATAGAGGAACATTGTGTTCGGCTGTAGTAAAAGAATTCACTTAACTCAACAGAAAAGGGGGGAATTGATAGGGGGCCATATAGAAAATATATTTTATAACCAAAGATATATTGAAAATATTAATAGGGAGCTACATAGAAAAAGCTAAAACTATTAAAACTTGCTTCCCAGAACTAACATACAGGCAAGTAGGCAATTAGTCACTAACCCCTGCAAATTGCTTGAGAAAGAAGCTGATAAGGGAAACAGAAAAGACAGAAACAAGGACCTAATTCATGGCTCAAAGGCATCAAAGGCAGGAGGAGCTAAGGGCTAAGGAGGGCTCGCTAACATCCATCTCTAAACAAGAACAAAAAGGAGATAGCCAGGTGTGCACACAAGGACAGACCAGGCTGAAACCGGTCTGGGACTGCAAGCTCAGCCAAATTAGAGATTCCAGGGGAGAGGGGAGGAGTACAGAGCGAGGAAGACCTACGGCCTTCATCCCTGAAGACCCCTGCCCAGAACCACCAGGAGGAACTGCGCAAGCGCCCCGAGGAGGAGCCCGAGGCAGAGATTATGGAAATGGGGTGACAGGAAGGAACTGCCTTTTCGGGGATAGATCATGAGTATGTACAGGCGTTTCGAAATAGGTGATGTTTTAACTGTATAAATCCTGGACAAGCGGCCACGGTGGGTATGCCTGCGTGTGGAGGAGCGATCCCCCGTGCATCTGCGCGCAATAAACACACCAACTGTGTAACCTTGCAGGTTGTAGAGTCTTTTCCGCACGTCATGTGTCACTTTCCTTATTATCATTTAAAAAAAACCCAAACCTAAACAGGACTTGCTTATTGATGATCATGAAAGGGACTTAGCCCGGCACTGGCTACGAGCTGCCGTTCAGGACTGCCAGGAACTGCCCCCCCAAGCCCCTCCCAGCTGTGAGTGAGCGCAGGTCTCACTGCTGCAAGCTGGGGTGCCCCTGGGGTAACAATGCACGGGCCCAGTGAGGGCAGAGCTTGCTTGCCCTGAAGAGGAGCAGGGGGACAAGGGGAAGGAAGCCAGTGCCTTCTGCCGGGCGAGAGCGTGGCATTTCCCAGCACCCACTGCACTGGAGAGCTGGAGCAGACACTGGCAGCAGCACTGAGCTTGCAGGTACTGCAGGAGTTCAGAAGACAGGTCAGCTTCAAAGTGCCCGTGAGGTGGAAGAAGGGTCTGAGCTGAGCTGTGCTGATGGCTGTGCTTCCTCCCCCGTTGCTGAGAAGCTCGGAGCATGAACCTGTCCTCCCGTCTCTCCTGTCCTGGCTCATGAACATAGAAGAGCGGTTGGCAGAGCAGACTTTGGGGGCTGCTAATGCTGCTGCCTCTGAACTCCGAGGGGGAGAGAAAATCAGATGAGGAGGGAAGAAGAATGGCCTGAGGCGAACTGCAGAGGAAGTCAAGCACCAAGTAAACCGACAGCCGCACTCTTAAAGCCAGCCCTCTGCTGTGTTTCACCACGGCAGGGATTCCAACAGCACAACCTTTTACCTTGAAGATTCTTTTTTCTTAGATGACTAAAATAAGGTAATCTACCTCAGCTGTTTGATGGATTTTTCACTGACAGCTGAGGATTTGAAACCCCCCTCTAAACTACAGAGCACTGAACTAATAAACTGCTGCTTGAAAGTGGAAATGGGAAAAAGATTAGAAAAGGCTCCGATCGATTAACACTGTGTTGTAGCGCGGTGCTCGACTGCCTTGAGTCACCCATGCCAAGGTGTGAGGCAATGGATGAAGGTTCACAAAGCCTGAATGCTGCCTACAGCAAGGAATCACAGAACTAATTCAGCTCTTTACAAGGTGCTTGTGCCTGGGGCAGCGACAGCCCCAGCCGAGCGCTTGCTTGGGGGGGGGTGTCAGGAGTTTGGGGAGCACAAGGGGGACCCAGCATCCCCATGTCCTGGAGGTACCTACAAACCGGATGGAGCAGCCGCTCAGAACGGGGATTTATTCCCACCCCACGCAGCCAGCACTCCACCAGAGTGCAGTACAGCTCGGGGTCAGCTGGGAATATCACACTCCACGGCTTGGCCCAAGAATGCCCAAGTTTCACCATCGATCCTTTCGGCACGATGACCCCACTCACAGAGGGGGAACCGGCCCACGCCCGGTGCCCCGACCCTGCAACCACTCACCGACGGGCGAGGGCTTGCTCACGGACAGAATCTGCGGGGTCTCCACTCACCCAAGGCCCCCGGGGGGTGAGGGCCCTCAGCCCCGGGCAGCGTCCTCGGGCACGTCCCAGCCCCCGGGAGAGTCCCTGGCCGCAGCCCTACTGCTCCTCGGAGGCCCGGAGTGGCTCCCAGCACCTCTTGGTTGGGCTCCGGCTGCGCCCCCTCGGCTCAGGCTGGGGTCAGCTCTCATGAGCTGGGGCCAAGTGCCAAAACCGTGAGGTAAACGCCATGATGAGATCTTACCGGCCGAACTCCGATCGTTGTCTTTGGCAAGTCCCTGTCAATGTTGGCTCTTTGCCAGGGCGGGTGCATCTGCCACAACCCACCCATGACCACAGCCGTTACTCAACTGGTTTCCTGGGAGCGGTCGTGCAGCCACCTCTTGCCTCCAGCGTTAAAAGCGAGCGTGACCTCGGGGAGCTTTCGTGCTCGCTGTGGATCGTCATTCCTCAATTATCCTTCTGTCCAACACGGACAGAACAGGTTTCAAGGGGGTGCACTCTACCATTAACAGGTTTCAGTACTGCACGCCTACTCTGGCTTATTACAATACAAATTACAATAATCATAACTGCAGTCACCTAGTAAAATCCAAACATTCCACAACTTTCCCCGACCCATTAGTCCCCGGTACAGCAACAACTGCCTCCCAGCCTTTTACCACTTTCTTCATTTCGTTGCTCTGATCCCGAGGTGGCATCGACACATCTCGGATGTGGATGCAGCCCTATTCCACACACTCCTTCTCCTTTGGTCACACAGCATTGTGTTCCACTGAGCACCACACTCGGCTGTTGCCCTGGGAATGTTGAAACGCAGGGTAGTGCCATTCCAGTCCCCACCCCACGGTGTCATGAGCAGGTAGGAAGGAATAAGTTCATCGCTCAGGTGAATCCCACTGGCATTTTTGCCACCACATGGTCATCCAGGTCCTGGTTGTCACCATGGCCAGCAGGGACACCAGGGCAATCGCTGACCCTGTAAGACAACACGGCTGGCCTCAGCTTGGAAACTGGGCTTCAGGGTTAGAAGTCAGGGATTATCCACCGGCACCAATACGGTGGATTTCCCACTCCCATCCAGGGCTTCCCAGGCAAATATGCCTCGGGGTTTCGCCAGGGTCATGGGCACAATGCCGAGGGAGGGCAGCCTCACCACTACAGGTTGGCCCACGTATGTCCACAGTGTCCCTTTTATCATCTGGTACAGGGGCGATGCCCATTAATGGTCCCATAGGACAAAACGCTCAAATTTTGGGGTTTCCATGACGCCCCCAGCGGTTCTTGTCAATAAAGACCGCCTGTGGTGGCTGTACATCCCAGTTACGGTGTCAGACATCGGCACATCTTTCAATCAAACCACGGGTTCATTCGACTGCATGGTCAGCCTGAGTATGAGACCGTGGATGAACACCCACCTGATGCCCTCCCCTCGAGCCCAGTGCTGCACCGCTGTGGCCATAAAGTGTGGCCCATTGTCACTTCGGATGCACTCAGGAGTGGGTAAAATACTAAACCACTTTCTCTGGGCTTGCCCTGCCTGGTCTCCAGAGGCAGTTCTAACAGCTGTAGCCATGGTCAGTCCACACACCACCTCCACTGCTACCAAGAGAGATCCCTTTCCATGCGATGGCTGCAAAGGACCAGTACAACCATCTCTTCTCTTACGGAAATCATAAAAACCAGGTCCTTACCACCCAAAGCGGCCACCCACCAACAGGCGGCCGCCTGTATTGCTGTTACCACTGAGGGTACCCTCGGGATGGAGCTGTCAGGGACGGGCTATTACCGGTCAGTTTGCTATAACCATTAATTTGACACCACCATCCATCAGGCTTACGGACTGGCCAGACTGGAGCGTTACGGGGTGAATGGGTGCAGCTTATGGTCTGTCTCTTCTCCAGGTCGCCAGTCCCTTTGGTGATGCCCTGCTTGGCTGCGGCTGGCAGTGGGCCCTGAGCCGTGCTGGGCACGTTCGATTGCGGCAGCGCAGGAGCGAGCTGCAGGGGCCTGATCCACCCCCAGTTCCCGAAACCCCAACGCTGAGAAAAAATGTGGATTAGAAGGAGAGATGTTAATGCCATGTGCGGAGGAAAAGGAGAAAAAGGAAAAGAAACATCTGCCTGGATGTTGGGGGGTGACGAACAAGAGGATGGGCAGTTGCGAGTCCCTTCTTCTCCTCCCCCATGTGACCCCGGTCCAAAGGGGAAGAGAGGCAGGAAAACCCAGACAGAGCAGAAAGGACAGAGAAGAAATGGGGAGTTCGGGGCTGTTTCAAGCGGCACTAGAGGGCACTCAGCACACACCCCCCCCCCCCACAGGTGCCGCTGAGCCAGGCTGCCGGGGTGGACGCTGCGGCATCTTTGTTTCTCCCATCCCTGCACCCCCAAAATCTGGTTATATTCCCACCTGCACCCCCAAGTCCAGTTAAATCCCCCACCCTGCACCCCTAAATATGGTTAACTCCACAACTTGCACCCCCAAACCAGGGTGTATCTCTCATCCTGCACCCCCACATCCATGGGTGCCTTGGTGCTGGGGGACCACCCAGGCAGGGTGAGACACAAAAGATGACGCGGAGGCCACGGCCTCGCAGGACGCAGCGTTTATTTTTGGCAGGGGAAACTGAGGCACGGGGATGCGGACAGACCTGTGTCCCACCCCCTGCCACCCCAGCCCGGGGGATGCACCCGTGCCTCAGCAGGCAGGGCCACTGCCCCCTTGGGTTAAATAGCTTAAAAAACAACTAACCAAACCAAAACAAGCCCAAAGAAAAAAAAAAAAAATAAAAAGGAGATTTTAAGGGAAATAAAAGGGTGAGAAGCCCCAGAGCTCAGTGGGGACCAAGGCCGGGGCTCCCAGGAGCCTCGCAGGGGAAACTGAGGCACGCGGCGGTGTCACGGCCAGCACCCCACAGGATGCGGCACCACACCTTCCCTGAGAGTTTGTTTAGTGTTAAACTGGGCAGACCGGAGGCTGCTGGCTGGACCTCCTCAGAATTAGCCCTTGGGGTGGGGTCTGCCCCACGGTCAAGGGGAAACTGAGGCACGGGGTGGGAGGAAATGTCAGTCCCTCATCCCTGCAAATGGGATCCTACTTTGCTGTCAGCAGGGGAAACTGAGGCACGGACTCATCCTCCACCTCTCCAAGGTGCCCCAAACCAGCTCCCAACTGGAGAAACTGAGGCACGGACCCACTGGTGCTCCCCCCCCAAAACCCCAGCCCTGCTCAGCAGGGGAAACCAAGTCACGGATCCACCTCCCCCTCACCTCCCCGCCCCCTCCCCCAACAACTCCAGCAGCCCCACTTCTCCCAGTCGCGCCTTGGAGTGCTCCCCCCAGCCCCGGCTAGTTTCGGGGCTCGGGTGGGGGTGACCCCTCACCGCGGAGGGCCGGGCTGGCGGCTGCCACTCGCCGTAACGCCCCCGCCCGCCCCCCGAACACCCCCGGCCCGGCCGCGTTGGGCGGGGGCAGGTTCGGGCCGCGGAGGCGAGCGGAGAGGCGGGGCGGGGGCCGCAGAAGGGGCGGTGCCGGCGGCGGGGGCGGTGGTCGCGGCAGAGGGTCTGGGCAGGGCGGGGCAGGGCCCGCACCGGGCGCTCGGGGGCGGCTTCTTCGCCCCGCGACGGCCCGCGGCCACCTCTGCGCGTGCCAGGCGCCGCCGGAGGGCACCGGCGGGACCGGGGGGGGGGCGGGGGGGCTGGTGGTCGCCCCCCCGGGCGCGGTTTCTCCTCCCTCACGAGCGGGGGGCAAGTGCCAAACGGGCTACTGAGCCCTGCGATCAGGCTTTTGCAGCCGAGGCCGGTTGGTGGGGGGTTGGCCGCGCTGGGATGACCTGATCTCCGCCACACTTTGGCAACCCCTGGCCGCTGCCGGGGCTTTTCAGGGCAGGGCCACGAGCCACAGCGGGGGATCGGTGAAACCCCCCACTCGATCGCTCTTCCCTTCCGACCAAAGCTCCGGTCATACCGCCGTGTGGGGGGCTGCTCCAGGCGCAGTGATTTGCCACAGGAGAGTAAAATCATTTTGGATGTTGATTCAACGGGGAGGAGTCGGTGCAGCTCGGCAGTCAGGAGCGCTGACCAGGATGATGCTGGACTCCCAGTTCATGGGGAGCGTGTGAGCAACCACCCTCAGCTCAGTGTGGGCACTTGCATCATTTAAAGGTCAGGCTCGCTGAAACACTTCCCTGAACCGAAGCCGCACTGGGTTGTGCCCTAAAAACCCCCGGGACCGCCCAGCTGCACCAACCCCAGGCGTCTCCACCGGCGCGCCGTTCCTTGCAGGCTGGCCCGCTCCTGCCAGCGCAAGCCCCGATCCTTGCTGGCTCCTCGGGACAAGGCGGGTCACGCCGCTGCCGCCAGCAGCACCTGCCCCAGCAGCGGGGCCGTGTGCCCAAACCTGGTGTTTCCCCGGCCATGGAAGTGCAGCTGGAGTGAGGGCCGAGGGCCAGTGGGAACTGCCAGCGCTCACGACACCCCTCTCGTCCGAAGGGTCTTTGCTGGGGCAGTGCTGAGGGACAGGCTCTATTTAGACCATGCACAAGGTGTATTTATTTTTAATCAACTTCCTTGCTGACAGGTGCACACTTCAGTGAGAAAAGATCATTAAACAGCTTTCTGTACCACGGAAGTCTAACCATGCAAAAGAAAGATTATTCTGTTTTTCCCGGAAGAAAACATAAACTCCGAAAACAAGTCTCAGCACTGAAAGCAAATTATTAATTTAATAGCACTGTAAAACCAGATCACAAAACCACACATGCAAGACATACGATTAGGATGTCTAACTTGGAGCCTCTTTCCCTTGAGAATCAAGACAAAACCGATTTCACAAGAACGGATGGGTTATTTCTGTTACAGCAGCAGTATTTGGACAAGGCAGGTGTTACCATTCTTACAGCTACAAAAGCAGGGCCCTTCAGGCTTGACAGCTCCCGACTACTGTTAAGGCCAGAGGACAAGTTCATAGAAACCTCTAAATTGGGCATTACAAGAATTAAAAAACCTCAGATATGTGATTTTCCCCCTATGCCTATGCAGAAGAATTAAAGCCCAGACAACGACCATCAGAAACAGCAACCGCATTAAACAAGACTTCGTGAGGAATTTGCGAAGTAAAATTCTTCACCTTTTTTTTTTTTTTCTTTTTTCTTTTGGCAGTATACAAAGAGCCAAACCAAACCAAACCCCAACAGACTTATTTTGAGACCTGACTCTAAGATCTTAAAGTAAAATCAATTATTTTTTCCATTCTCTTTTTTTTTTTCTTTATTTTAATTTTGCAAGCAAAGGCCTGTAACGTTACACGAACAATCCCTTTTCGATGTGACATCACGTGGCTATGTACTTCCCAGACTAATGCTCAGGAGCAACCACAGCTCAAACACCACCCCGGGGTTTTGTTGGGTTGGTTTGTTTTCAAAAACATTTTATATTCCTCTCCGGTAAGAAAACAACAACAACTTGCCTGGGGTCCTGTGATCAAAACCCCCAAAATTCTGCCAGTGACACAGGGCTCGGAGCCAGGTATTCATCTGATGGCTGTTCCTGTCTCTTCCCTCGTCACTCCCTGCAACTGGAAGGAAAGGAGAACACTACTTGTGTTCCTGATCCCTTCACCACTCCTCCCAAGACCCTGAAGTCTCTCTTGATTACCCTTGGACTTCTGGTTACAACTTCATCGCTGCCTACCTGGAAAATCAATCCCGGATAATGTACAGGGTACTAACGGATAGGCACACCCTATGCCTCCCCCCCCCCCCCCCCCCCCCCCCAATACTTATAGTCACGCGAATTGGTGGGGTGAATTTCTGTTAGGCCATGGTGCTGAATTTAAAGCAATCACTTAGACGTAAAATACAACTGTAACAGGCAGAAAATGTTCACCTCACTCTACAATGTTCCAGTAATTTAACCTTTGAAGGACAAGGAAGAGATAAATCACCACTGTTCCACCAAGTGAAAATCCAATGACCTATTTTCTGATGATACAAGGTAAGCACCAGACTGCAGTACTGTCATTCTTAAAGTTATCTTTTCAGGGAAACGGTCAGTATTTCTCCGCCCTCACCGAAGAGGGTATTTCAAGCAAGAGTTCATGCAGACAGCTGCAGTGCACAACCATCTGCATCAACAACTCAGCAGCCTTTTGCCACCTTACCCACTGTTTTCTATCACCTAAAACTGTTAGCTGTCCCGCCCTTTTCACCAGCAGGGCGGGACTGCAACATTTCCTGACTGCAACAGATCCAAGATGTTCACAAAACGTACCTCCTCAGGGGACACCACATGGGTGACTCTGACAGGAAAGGGATCTCCTGGACCAGGTAGCGGTGGCAACAGGTACGAAGGCAAACCAGGAACGTCTTCTTCGAGTAGCTCCTAGACCAAGAGAGGTTTTGGTCAGGCATCATGTTTAGTAACAAAATGGAAACTAGCTTTGGGATGATTCCTGGCACAAAGGAGTTATCTGAGAATGTAAACAGCATGTCTTTGATGAAAAAGATATTAATCAACATTTCCAACAAAAACTTAAGCTAAAAGATAACAGAAGAGAACTAGTTAATTAACACTTTTAAAATAGAAAGCATCTATCTTTGAAATGGTCCTAACACTGACTTGCTAACTTGGCTGCTGTTAATTCAAAAGTGCACTGAATATGGCATTCCCTTTAAAGAGAGAAAATATTTAGAAAGAAAAACGAAGATAACAGCAATTTACCTGCACGGATTAACCCGAATGCCGTGCCCAAGGCTACTGCAGTTTGCCAGAGCAAGCTATCCCTTACGAGAAAGGCAAAGGATAATTTGACTCCTTAGCCGCCAGCATCATCCCACGTTCAAAACAGATCACAGACTTTGCAGGGTACAGATGCCCATTGTCTGGGCAGCACAGCACGCTCCGGTCTGTCGTCTTCTAGACCCTCATATTGTACAGGTTCAGCTCTACGTGCTGTGCGCTCACTTGGCTCAGGACAAAATCAACCTTGGCACATTCCATTATGCCTTTAAAGTAAGGATGGATAGCACATAGCTCAGCTGGACCATAGCTCCGGGGTACAGCTCCTGTCCTCTCTCATACTTTAATATCATACGTAACAAAAGGCACAATTTCTCTGAAATAATTTTATTTTTCACACATCTACTTGAACAGTTTTCATTCTGCCCAAAACAAAAAGTGGAAGCAATCAGATACCGATAACTGCAAAATAAAACAGCTTAAAAAACCCAACAAACTCATCTTGATAAATACCGGTAAAGAAAGGACATCTAACTAGATCACAGACACACACAAAGTGCCAGATTTCTGCCAAACCACCAGGAATATTGTGACGGGCCACCTGACTGCACCTGGCTCTGAAGATTCCTCTGAAATTCCTGCTTGTTCCCAACACAGCACTGCACATCGCCCAGCCGGGCGCTTTGGTCACCTCTTGTGCGCGTCTTTGAAAGAAAAACTGCCCTCGCAGCTCTGCTGTTGTGTTACCAGCCCTTCCTCGCTGCCAGCAGGGTGCTTACTGCCAGATCTGCCACACCGGGGCGTGGACAGCCCAGTTGCAAACACTGACCCTAAAAAGGTGTCCTGCCAAGACCTCTCAAGGAGCTACCCATTTCAAACGGCTGTCCCTCTGCCTTTCCGCCTTTGTGCCTGTTCTTGAAACACCTGAAAAGGCCTCACATTCCTTAATGCATCTTTGAAGCCACAGCCAAACCCCTGAATGTTTAATAGATAATTCACACATCACCTAACACTGCACACTTAATAAGGCAACACAGGAGCCTTTTCAGCACGAGGAATTCAATCCAAAGAAAGCAAAGGGCAGGCTGCAGGGCAGCGTGTCACCTCGTACCTCCTTCACCACACGCAAAGCTTTGACCTTGAGCAGCCTACATGAGCCCAGCCAGTAGGCTGAGGCATTAAAGACGTCTTTAGGGTGAGGAAGATCGAAGTGACAGTCCGGCAAGTCTCAGATTCTGTACTTCCCCGACACGGACAGGTTACCGTAGACTTCCCTCTCCTGTTGACAAAAGGAAAGCAGAAAGGGCTTTCTACCCAGGTGTTTGCAGAACGCCTTTCCACTGGACTTGTTGCGAACATCAGCCACAGAACAGGTCTTCTTGGTGTCACAGATGGCGGGACCCACGACCCACACAGCTGGCCTTCAGCATACGGCCACAGTCACGTGACAGCCCCGTCCTTCATCCAGGCCTGGCCTGATAAATTTCTAACAAGGAAACAACAGCTCAGGGGATCGGGCAGGTCTTTCAGTCATACAGATCACCGGTTCCAGAGGGAATTAACTGCCTGTGTAAAAGTGGGGAACAGGGACAGGAGGAATAAGCCTTCCTGCAAGCCGCAGGGACCAACCACCTCGCAGTCCCAGGGCTGGGATCTGCAACGCTGCCGGCAGTGCTGCAACACCAACTGCAGCATCTGCTCTCCTACCGTGGAAGCCCACGTGGAATCAGAGGAGAAGGAACCAGCCCTTCGCACGCTGCTGCTTCTGCCTAAAGGGTTCTCCCTCTGCCTGAGGAGACGCTGGTCCCTCCTAGAACGGCTGGTGGCTGAACAGCTCCTGGTGAGGCTGGAAGCGCTCAGACGACTACAAGTCAGTCCCATCACAAACGGCTGTGCGTCAAGTCTGTTCAGCACGGCCTTGGCTGTCATTCAGAAGGCAGGGGCTCACTGAATGAACGTGCCCAGGGTGTCAACAGCAGTTTGAAGCGCAGCTCTCCTCCGACCCGAGCTGACGGACTGTTCCAAAAGCCAGCATTGCCATTTCCAGGGGCAGATTACAAGGGACCAGGCTGGCCAAGGGCTCGCTCAGATCATGAGCTTAAAACCTGCAGACCTCAAGTACCTCCCTACGGAGGGGCTGACAGGCAGCGCGGTTAAATACAAAAACAGGCCGTAGGAGGAACTGGGGACTTATTTTGGCTCAGACGCTTGGAAAGCGTTTGTCGTCAACTGCTGTAGAAAAAGTAATTCTAGAAATGACGGTTAGTTAAACCTCAGCTCAGAACAAAGAGATTAAAAACTCGTCTGTCAAATGAAGCAAGGTCACAGTCCCCCAGGCCTGAATCTAGGAGCACAAGGCAGCACCTGCACCTACGCGTATGCACACGAAGACACGTTCACGTGCACACGTTCACCCAGAACGAGACTCGCTGCCGTGAGCTCACCACGCCCGGGGTTCTGGGGTGCTCTCCAACACCCTACTGCCTGCCAGGGAATCTCCTGGCTAATGACTAAGCTGGGATGGTGCTACGGTAACAAAGACCAGCTCCTGAACTCGCCTGTCAGCTCAGCAGAAGCGCATCTCGCAGACAGGAACACACTCTGAAGCAAGACACCGGTGTAGCGGGCTCTGCATAAGCAGCTCATTACCACTGTTAACAGCACGACAACACTCCCAGAACAGACCACAGTCCTTACCAGGTTACCTACCCGAAAACACGCATGTGAAGCAAGGAAGTAAAGTTACTATAAAATAATAACATGGGTAATGGTTGTACTTTACATAGTAACGGTATCCTTCAGCCAACGCAGCGTAGCAGCTGGCTTGTGAGGATGGAGGGCTGCTGAGCCTCTCTGCAGCTAAACCCAGAGCTGATTGTGGCTGAACATTCTCAGAGCTGCAGGCTTCCCCCTTCTGCTGTTCCCGAGGCTCTGCTCCCGGAACCAGCTCGAGCTCTGGACGCCTTGTCCTTTTCTGGTCCACAAATGAACACCTCCAACACTCATTTTCTTACACATTCTTCTGAACCGCTTATTTCTGGATCGGGTCTGCTTAACGCTACATGCCTTGCGGAGAGCATTCCGGGCTTTCCGAACGCTCCTTGCTTACAACCGCCTTACGCAGCTTGGTGGCTGTTTTCCAAATTTCATTTTTGTTCTAAGGGTACAATCCCATTTCAAGACAGTTTGCAGAAAGTCGCGTGTCACGTGCTGACTTTACCAAAACACAACAAGAGACTGATTCACCATTGGGGTTTCACCGTTACTCAGTTCTAACGCATGCTGAGAGATTCTTCTAACTGCATCACTGCCATGCACGCCACGATTATATCAGCAGTGACAGCAGCGTCCTCTGAAGGGGAAAACGATCCTCTGAAGCAGAGACAAGCAAACATTTCGGGCCTGAAAACTATAACAAAGGTAAAGTCACGGGAGAAAACTTTAGTTTGGGATTTTGATCTTTCTACGCAACACATTTACTGCTGTACTCCTTCACCTATTATTCCTGATGCAAGTTAAAAGGAAATTAAAGCAAGATAACAGAAAGTAAGCCTCATTCCACACCCGTGAATACATTAAGCTACCTGAACACGGATTTCAACCTCCTCATGTGTAAGTAGTTCTTGAAGGCAATCCACTGCACCTTGCTGCCAAAAACTGCCAATCTGTTGGGTGAAAGCAAGAAAATCACCACACGTTAAGACGCTGACACTAAGCCCCACACCATCCTCAACACAGGGGCATGAAAATAGGTGACTACCATTGAAAAACTTGGTTGAAAACACCCATCACTGGTTTGAGTTGTCTACAACAGTTTAAACGTCACCTGCTCTTTGGGACACTAAAACTTTCCGTGTGACAAAGCCCACCAGCCAGTTCAGACGCTGAAGTGGCTTAGAAAGAGACGCTGCTTGCCAAGGCTGACCTTTACCCCAGGCATAACAAGGTCTGTGCGCACAATCACCCAAAGCAGAACCCAAAGACACAGAATTACACTCGGAGATAACAGACAACGGGAAACACAGGACACTTTAAAGACTTCTGTGTTTCCCTGCAATATCTGTCTGCGTCCCAACCCGCAGGCCGATAAGCCTGTCTGTCTGAATCTATCCGTTGAACTGCTCCCAGCAATAAAAAGGTTTTCTTTAAGAACAAGTTCAAAAGTGACCCAGTCGTTTCAGTAATTCACTTTACTAAATGCACCATTCAAATGGGACTAAGGTGTGATGACACCCGAGAACGTTGTTTACATACCAATTACCGACTAACAAACCCCCTAAACCACTCACTCCCATGAGCTGAGCAGCGGTAACAGAGGGTTTCCCTCACAGCTACCTGCAGAATGACAGAAACGCTTTTGCAGGACTTGAAGACTGACAATTTTCTGGCTATTTTGCATTAAGAAATCCAGGCCCCCCTTCTTCTCGCTGCTACTGCAAAACAAACTACCACTCCTGAGTATCATCCTGCCAACTACCGCAGCGTCCCCTCTCACAAAGATTTAATTCCAAGGACAGCTACTTCTGAAGCACGGTCACTTCATAAAGTAATCCAGCAGCTCCTGGTAAAAGCCTGCCTTGCTGAAACCATCCTCCAGCTGTTCTCCCCATCCTCGCAGGCAAGAAAACACGCCAGCAACTAGCCTCAACCTTGGTGGGACTCAACAGCGTACCAGTTTGAGTAACTATCAGCTAAAACCTCTTCCAAGTCACTGTTGCTCACCGGTACTGTCTTGTGGAGCTCACAGGGTATGCAAAACGCAGGAACACCAGCATACAGCGCGGCTGGATACAGAAGACACGGAATAACCCTCTCCATGTAACCATGGTCTATGTACTGTACCTATAGGAAGAGAAAAGCTTTCCTGAAATAATTCAGTCAAGTTTACTCAGAGAACGCGTTCATTGACAGCATTCACTTCTCTGGGGGAAAAAACAACGGTCTGCTGAGAGCAGGTGATGTGATGAGGTGGAAATGAAGGAAAGGATTAAAAAACCGCTATGGCAGGTCAGAAGTTCACTTTCCAAACTTGTCTTGCAAGAGACCCCACGTGTTGTGCAATAACCCACAGCAGTTTAGAAGTGAAAGACATAAAGAATGCGTGAACCAGGCTGGAGTCAGACTTGCAAATCTACGTTGAAAGAGGGCAAGCAGACTCAAGAGTTTAGGTAGGATTAACTGCTCATTCGAAAAAGGAGCTCTGTACCTGTGCAGCAGAAAGCATTCAAAACACACAGCCAGCCCCGACTCTCTGGGTGGGGGGAAGCTAAACCCAAGTATTTTCAAAGCGTTCCACACATGGTAACAACAACAGCAAAAGAAGAAAAAACCTGCAAGGGATTACTTACAGGGGATCAAGGGGAGCTTTTTACTTAAGAACATTTATCATCACCAGGAAAACTATGGGAAAGATCGTGACAACTGAGATAGGTACGTAGAATTCATCTTTAACAGAAACGTTAACATCCCGACAGTTATCACACTTTTAAGCAGAATGAGCATCTGGATAGTCAGGTCAGCTGAATGAAAAAAAGGTGTGATCATAAACTGACGGTAGACGACTGGATTATTTGCCTTTTTTTTTTTTTTTAAAAACATACACGTGCGCCTGTTCATACGCACATGCCCCCTCCCCCCATATAATCAAACTTACCTGGAGATAGGCACTGCTGAGTCCTACAACTCTACCTCGATACCACATGGCATCTGGTCCTCTTACAACACAAGCTTCTCCCTTTGCCCAGCAGTAGGGTTGCAGAAGACCAAGGCACTGGAAGTTACTTTGTATGTCAGTCATCAATTGGTTTAGTGCCGTTTCTGGGGGTGGGGGGAGGAATAAAAAAAATCAATTCAAAACAGTATATAACATAGTAGTGCAAATGATTTCAGTCACCAAACCCCAGCAGATTCAGGTGAAGACCTGTATAAACAGAAACCACACGTGCTGCTCCAAAGAATATTTTCCAACACTGATACAATCTGTATGTTCGAGGTCCAGCATATGCAAACACGCTACTGCTCAAAACAAAAAGCAAACTGCATTTCCAATTGGGAAGCCATTAGTATTTCTGGACTCTCATCTCAGAGAAGGAGGGTCTGTAAATTTTGCAATCGACACCTTGACAGCACTAGTACAAGAGCCTCTCCATGAGCAATGCAACAGATTGCCAGAGACAGCAGCAGGACACCATGAACCACCACCAAACACACGTCCGGACAACCCTCTGGAAACCGGGAAACTGGGTACTGAGCTCACGCGGAAAGGGGAAAGTCCAGCAGTAGCTGAGAACCAGGCTAACTCCCAAGCATCTTTAGGCCTGCACCTTCCTCAACAGCGGCAAAACGTACCACCAGCTCCGCGTTCCAAAGCCAAGCACTCGCTGCCGCACCCCAGACCGCCCAGAGAAGAGGTGAGTAACCCGCCTGTCGAAGCGCTTGGGCCTCCTGGATTTCTAGGGTGGGCGGAAGGAGGGGAGAGCCCGTTGGGGTGGGTGTCAGGGCACGGCAACTCCTCCGGGGATCAGGGTTTCCTCTGCCAGGGAGCTGCCGGAGCTCTCCCCACCGCTGCAGCGCAGGGGGTGCACGGGCATGCACCCCTCGCCCCCCCCGCCAAAGGCCTCATCGCCTCCCAACAGCAATCCTCCCCAGCAGGAACCTCCCAGAGCCGGGCTCTGGCACAGGACGCGCACACCAGCACACAGAGCTGCCATGTTCCGGTGCACCCAAGCCAGCAGATTCACAGGCACAAACGTATTTTCTTCTCTGGAACCTTACCGGAGGATTTGGGTATTATATAAATAGTTCCATCGCATCCAACGCAACTCACTACAGCTTGAAAAGTCTTCGCTTCAGGTATAAAGGGGGGTTTATAGATTTCACCCATTCCTGAACGACGCTGTGACACACGTGTTTTACACGACTGTTCTTCACTCTCTGAAACAGCGATGTGGTCCTCCAGAGCAGCGCTGGTTTTCACACGTGCCGTTTCTGAACCGCAGCCGTCCAGTCGTGTGTTCCCTTGCTCTAAATGTACTTTAAGATGTTCCTTGGAGACTGAGCGAGCCACACCAGCTTTATGAGTTCTAGCAGATTCAATCAAAGCATATCAACACATTAACTGGCAAAGAACTTGAAAAGTGCAAAAGAACAAAATAACAGAAGTCAAAACCCAAACACACCAAGATGGCAAATGCTTGTTAAAATACTGCCCAACATCTCATCTACCAGCTGAGAGAACTGAAACGTGCACTGGGTACAACTACGAACGTTATAATCCAAGTAGTTCACTGCAGATGGAGTTCAGCTGCCACATGTGCTGTAGAGGACAGTGCAAACTTCTGGTTTACTCATTAGCTTATCACGATGCGAATATGAGAGTCAGAAAGAACATAAAAAGGAAAGTATCCAAACCTCCTGTTTTGAAAAGCCAAACCCTTTTCAACAAGCTGCTCTGCAATATCAATCAATTCTCCTGTTTCATCTTTGCAAAGAATTTTCACAGGCAATGCACCAGCCACATCCCTTTCCTGGAGAAAATGAGAGAGATCGACAACATATTACACTGTGCAGCTCCGCTAACTACCGGCGTTTTCCATTGTACTGGTACTGGCCGCCAGTCAGACGTCGTTGAACAACTGGTGCCCACATCAGAAGACAAAAACCATTTGATCTGTGTCACAGTTCCCATTGTTTTACCACCTGTTCTAAACAGGTCATTTAAAAAAAACCCACCAAATCACAGCACAAACCCTTGCTTAGTCCCTCAGCTCTGTCACTTGCATGAGCTGCCAAACACCAGTTTTCCTCCAGCAGGAGCTTTAAGCCCACTTGTAACCACCTGTGCTCACCAGTGCTGTCACTTCCAGACACACTGTAAAGCCTCACTGGCAGCTGCCAACGGACACTGAATCCATCAACCCCCACAATAATTCCGTTTTCTTTTACCGGTGCAAGCACTCAGTGACTAACGATGCTCGTACAGCATCGGACTCGTTCTTTCCATTTCCGAGCAAACTTGAAAGCTAATAGAGTGGCTGCTGAGACTGTTCTCCTCAAGAACGTGAGCATCTTGCTCACCTGTCCATAAAAGCTGTCAGCATCCAGTGATCCCAAAGATGTAAATATCATTCTTCAGTAACTAAATGTAGCTCAGACTCTGTTCTTTCCGCCCCAGGGGCCAAACTGCTCTAACGCACCAGGGAATAACGAGAGTAAAGCAGAAAACAGAAAAAGCCCCTTTCTCCCCACAGCAAACACCACCTTTCTCCCCACAGCAAACACCACCTTTCTCCCCACAGCAAACACCACCTTTCTCCCCACAGCAAACACCACCTTTCTCCCCACAGCAAACACCACCATCTAAGCAAACTCCATTCAGGACTTTTTGAAGAGTAACAACATTCAGAAAAAAGAAATAAAAAACTAAGAGACAACCTGACAGAAAGTTTACAAATCCTGCTGGGTTTGGTTACAAACCTGTAGGATCACTTTGACTCGTGCCCCAGCTAGGTAAGAGGATAAACACTCGCATGCTGTTGCTGTCCACTGCGGGCTTCCACCTGCTGGTCTGACACAGAACAATTACGATCCCTTTAGTACAAGAGAAGTTGGCATCTCCTGAGCTTAACCACAAACCCTGCCCTTTACTCGGCTTTTAAATGTTTTTTGAAACTGCCTGAACTGTCAGGGGGAAAAAAGACAGTTTCCATTACAGTCAACAGGAAAAAGAAATGGTTATTCATCTCTGGATCTACACGACAGGAAGAATTCAAAAATCTAACCCCAAAACTTCAAAATGAGGAGCATCAGGAGGTCCAGAAGGATGACGCCTGTCTGAACAGAACAAAGGAAAATCCATATGTCATCTGCAAATTGGCTTTTTATATTCATTCAGAGAACAGGTTTTACAAACATGATTATTTTTTCTTCACAGCACAGACGGCACATAAACAAAGGCACGGGACGATACCCCGGTTCTCTGACCTCCTGCATGTTTTCACGAGACCACATTCATCTCAAACTCTGAGACAAGGAAAAAAAGCACTCAGTGCAGTCAGAAAAACCTCTACCATCTGCCCACTATTTTAGAATTCATCCTATAAGTATGCTTTCTTGCTTTCTATAGCCCCGTTTCTGCTTTACTGGTAAGTAGCTCAACCCTTCGGAAAAAAAAACCCTTTTTATAGAGCAAATCACAGCTGCCATCCCGTTTCTTCTTTATTCAAAAAGCAAAGCCCATCCAAATCCCAAATAATCAGTGCTAACACAGAAAAATACTAAGTTATGGCATTATTAGGTGTCTAAGACTGCTACTCCGTATAAGGAAAGGCTACCTTCTATCTGCCAAGGAACATTCTGTTGCCAATGGCCTAATGATCTTCAGATTTTCCTCGAGTCTTCTTAGACAGCTGATATCCACTGTTTTTTCAGCTCCAAAATCATAAAGCATTACCTGTTACAGATAAGAAACACAACAGAACAGAACAAAACCCCCCTCTCACTCTTTGCTGTAAGGAACAGAATTCAAAGCATGCCTGAAGAGGTGAACAAAATTCAAACAAACAGTACCAGGATTCACTGAGTGGCCTTTGTGCTGAAGTACTTCCTCACACAACACCGGTGACCACCGCAGCGGGCCGAGAGGACAAAACACACACAAACATGCTCAAAGGGGGTCCAACAACTTTACAGGGCCTGTGACTTGAGTAAGAAAAGTTCTTCTCCTGTGCTCCAGTTACGCGGGTGCATTTCAGTTTGTAAACCCAGGAACGGCGGAACAGCTCCTCTCCACCCCCCGCTTTTCACTCCGAGGTGGTTAAAGAGCTGCTCGAGGGCTCTTTGCCTCAGAAAGCAGGCGACACAAACCACAAGTAGAGAAGGTCCCACCGCTGCTCCCAACTACCACCACCCACGGGCATCAGCTGATGAGGGTGGAGAGAACCCATGGCAATCCAGCCCTGGATTATCTGCAGGATTAAAAAGCCACTCTGACTTTTGAGGCAAGTGGTTATCTATTCACAAAATGCCTCTTCTGGTGCTCCTCCCTCTTTTCAAATGAGCGCAACAACACGCCTGTTTAAAGCCGCCCTGTGGGAGAAGCTCCCGGGGAAAAGGTTACCCCTGCTCGGCCCAGGGCGTCACCGCCCGTTTAGGGCCCAAGCAACAGCAGGACGGCATGGGCGCTGGGGTGCTGCTCTCCCTTCAGTTGGCTCCCTCGTTTACTTTGGATGAAGCGTGAACTACTGGGACCCTCGGGCTCACGCAGCTGGAATCTAAGCTAAACCATTAGGCTGCAGCTTGGGAATCTGCCATGGTGCAAAGCATCGCGTAAACACCCGCACAGTCAACCTCCTGAGCCCTCCGCCACGGCCGGGCCCCTGCTACAGGCACCTGCGCTTTGATCAGACAGAAAGCTTGTCTGCAGCAACGCACAACAGAACCCGACCTCTCGACAAAAGCAGGAGGCTGGATGAGACTGTATTAACACAGAAGTAAGCAGCAGAGATTTGACATTATTTCAATCAGCGCACGCTTACAACCTTTAGAAATCAAAGCACGAACCCTCCCCCGGCAAGAGGCTTACCTCTGCACAGCTGTCAGGCACAGTCCTGCTTACTCGACCTCTCTGCCACTGTTTCACCTCACAGCTGTAAACAGCACAGTGCGTGCCACGTTCCCACTTCACGGGCTGGGGCTGGGATTCTCTGTAGGTGGTGGCCATCTTCTCCTGCAAACTAACATTCAAGGAAACCACGTTTCTAGTGGCCCAGTTTTGTCCGGCGAATGAAGGGGTATTTAGCCCACCACTGCCCAACTAGCACACAGGACAGTCTCAGTGACCGTTTAACAGACACACAGTATTGTTGTTTTTCTTCATGACATGTTAGAAATACCTGAAGTGGAGCTCCCAAACACATGCCGTACCTAAACACCTGCCAAAGGCAGGTGGATGGATACACCATGTCTAGAAAAGGCCTTCAGACTTTCCTAACAGCCTATTAGAAGCACCTGGAAAGAACGAACTTGACTGAAGCTCTACAATGCAAGATACCGGGATTCTTTAGCAAGATTTCTAACACGGGAACGTGGAGGAGAAAAGAAAGAGCAGAAAGATTTAATCTCTTTCTGGACAGTGTGGCATTTATCAGGCCCCAACATTTACTACACTAGAACTGACCAGAAATAGGAGTTCAACATGTGCTTAATTTGGAATCCCAAATATTTAATAAAACACAACATAGTGCCAATCTGCCTTCTGGCCCTAGACTTTCCCCAACAAAGCCAGGGGAGCCCACAGCACCAGAGTTTGCTCTAACTACACTTCACCAGTTTGTCCTAAGAATGCTTTGGATTTCAGTACCTTTTCAGTGTCCTTTCTGATGACAGCCACTGTAGAAAGATTTTACTGGGAGATACAACATGACTAATTCTCGCTTGTAGCTCCTGCTTAGAAAGGGATTTGAAATCTCCTCCCTCCATGGACTCCACGTCTCTAGGATTTAAAGCTTCCGAGGCTTCAGGAATTTCTAGAGGAACATCCCATATTTCATTGGGCCTTACACCAGTACTTTCAGGGCACCTGTAAAGAGCATAAAGTCATTGGAACGGGAAGTTGAAAGCCATTTGAGACAACACAAAAAAGAGCTCAACCAACAGTTCAACATGACGGGAATCACTCAACGCGGAGAAGAGCGAAGAACAAGTAACTTAGAAAAGCAGACAAAAAAAGGCAAAATAATTTCTAAGTGCTGAAACACTTGGGAGAGTACCTTGCTTTTATTCCCCTTCAGAAGGCATCCTTGCACGTTCTGCTGAGAGATGGCAGCACTACACAGTCCAGGCTGCCAGCAGAAAAGCAAGCCTGACACAAGCGGACTGCTGAACATTCACGTTTGCGTCTGGCTTAAAAGACATCAAATGACCGACATCAAGCTTCTGGGAGATCAGTGTTGTCTCCGAGTGAAAGCTGCAACATTCTGCTTCTAAGATGTGTAAGTATTCCTTCCAGACGTGAAGATGACGAACGTCAGCCAAACATTTACCTTTCTAGCGGTCCCTGAGCATACAAACGCACCGCAACCGGTGCCAGCACTGTCCTCAGCAGAGTCCCGAGTGAAATCTGGTCATGCAACACCTTGACGAAAACTTGTTTAAATGGCCTGAACCGGATAGAATAAAGCCCAGCAGCAACCCAGAGGTGGCTGGTACGTACTTTGAGCCACAGCCCGGCTCAGGACAAGCCTGTGTGAGCTGCGCCAGCTAGAGCCGTAAGAGACTGCAGCTCCAACAAAAAGCTGTGAACACAAAAGAACTGGCTTCTGGTAACCACCGCTGACCAAAGGAGACGGCAAGCGTGAGTTTAACTGTGGGCACTGCTGGGCCGCCAGGAAGAAGCTCTGTTCTCGGAGATCTACCACCCGTCTATGCCTTCCTTCACGGGAAGGAAACAAACTGCTCTGGCAGAGAGAAATTCCCTGAAGCTTTGACTCACCCACTGCCCACTGCCCCACAGTTATTTCTGCAAACCTGCCTGGGGCAGGCGTTTGGAAACCAACGGGTAAAACAGCCGCCTTGTAGAACCAGGGAAGAAAGGAACACCAAAGCTCACAAGCAACGCTTGCCGTGTGTCCAACCAGCCTGAACTGGGAAACGGACAGAGGCAACGTGCCACAGAGAGCTCTCCCAAGTGAAGCACACGTTACGAGTCCTCCAACACCCTCTCTAGTAACTCCAGTACAGCAGTATCACTGCACACCCATCAGCAAAAACCATCTGTTTGGAATGAACTTCAGGCTCCAAGGTTGCTCCCCGGAATTCTGCATGGACTACTTCCTATCCCAACGCAAGAGCGAGGTGACTAAGGTTTGCTGGCCAGCAAGCCAGCTTCAGCGGAGCTGTGCTCTCCCGCTTAGAGTCTCTTCTACCAGTTCAGGGCTGGCCTGGGCATCCCCCAACAACAACCTTAAACACGGAAGAGTAATCCTAACGGGAGCCGGTGGCACCTCTCCTTTCCTGAAGGGCAGAAACGCCAGGGAGAGAGAGGAGGGAACAGAACAGAGGGAACAGAGGGAGAAGGAACCAAGGTCAGGAGAGCAGAGGGTATTGGGGGGGCAGAGGCACGCTCCTGAAGGGACCGAGGCCTGCGGAGGGCCTGTGCTGAAGCACGGGAAGCAAAGAGCACGGAGGAAGGAGCAGCGGGGAGAAACGGCTGGTCCTGGCCCCAGCCCCTGCCCTGCCCATGGCCTCACCGAAGGGACTGAGGGGAGCCGGGGCATCAGGGGAGGAGAGGGGCTTGGAGCAAACTTGCGCTGGGAAAGGGAGAGGGGGCTGCTGTAACTGTTTGGGTACAATGCTTGCACCAGTCTTGAAGGATTTATGCTAATTAGCAATAAACTAAGGTAAATTGAGTCTGTTTTGCCCACAACAGTAGTCGGTAAGCAACTTCCCTGTCTTCTGTCAAGTTGACCCATGAGATTTCTTGCTCCTCTTTCTTCTGTTTTCTCCCCAGTCCAACCAAGGAGGGGGCAGTGAGCGAGTGACCACAAAAATCCACATTAGGCAAGCCACCAACTTTAGACACTTACAGTAAAGTCACACGGCTGCTTGTTTGCAGCTGCCACACAATAAAACACCCCAGTGACAGTGACAAAACAACTCTGCTGTTCAGGTTTCAATAAAGCTCCTTCACTTGACAAAAACCTGACTGAAAAGCGTGACCGGTAAAGAAAAGTCTTCCTAGGACTTAGTCGTATTTCTGAGCTAAGAGACGAAAATCCACTTACTTACTTCCTCCTGAAAAAAGCAAATTCAGAAATTCCCTTTCGGAATCAAAATTTTCTACACAGCAATCTTCTTATTCTCATCCCTATTCAAGAGTTATTCACGAGAGAGTAATGACTGTTTTTCACAAACACAGCCCACGGATTAGCCTTCCAAAAAGCCAACAAACTAAATGCAGCCCTGTCATCTCCTTATCAGCCCCATCTCCCCCAGCAGGCTTCCCAACCCTTCTGTCTGTGGCTGTCACAGCTGGTTACCTCAGTACTTCTTCTCCAACAACAGACCTTCCACAGAGACGACTCACCTCAGCTGCAGGTCCAACACACAAAAGGGGTATTTCTTTCCTTACTACAAGGGAAGGGGAACCTTCACAATAACCAGTTTGGGAGGACTGGGCACTTAAGCACACTACAAGTACGATGCAGACATTTCATCTCCACCTTCTCCATCAACTACAATTCCAATACATGACGTTGGTCAAGATTCAGCTGGAGAACTCGATCACGCCAAACTGCAGAGTTACACTCTGTAACTCACATCAGCTGAGGAATGTGACTTGTCATGAATTTATCACAAATGTGGTAAGTTACAGTCACTGGAGGCGACATATTAAAGCCAGAAACTTTACTACACAAATTCAGTATCTCCACATACTTTACGTTACGCACAGAGTACTTACCCAGTTACGTAGGACGCCAGGTCTTCTTTAACTAGCTGGCAGTTAATACTAAAGATTCTTCCAGGAGGAGCAGGGGAGTCCACGAGTTCAACAGACAAGATGTTCGCCTCTAAAATTTCTGTGAATGAATAATATAAACAGAACTAGAGCCACCCAATGACAGTATAAAGACTACTGACGGCTTTGGAGGCAAATGGTACTATAAAAGACAGAATTCTGTAAAATGACGTTTTGTTTATAAAGCAATTGATTCTGAACATCAACAAAATGCAGAGGCTTAGCTTTGCACGTATCTACAAAATTTAACTTCAAATACACCAATAATTACACCATGTTTTTGTACAAAAAAGCCAACTGCTACATGTCATTTCATTTATGAGATGGGCTCCAAACCACCATCCCCCAGGCGCTGAAAAATAACGAGCTACAGGTTAACAATAAATGGTGTTGAGAAAAATCCTATTAAGGCATAGATGTGTTAGCTGAAATTCCTCTTGCTTGTTTCTTCTTTTTGCGATGCTTTACAGCGGCAGCGATCCCACTCCCAGCTACCAGTAAAGTCAGAAGAGCAAAGGACAGCGAGCACTTCTGGAAACAGGCCCCTCTTAATAAACCAGGACACTTATGTCCCTCAAGGCTGGTGTGGTCCGTAAGAGGAGCCATAACCAGAGCTTTTGTCAGCAGTCATCATCTGTTAGGTCTCCTCCAGCTGGCTCATGGTGAGATACTCTCACTCCAGGCCACCTGTCACAAGTACGAGCACAAGCGCTTCCAACAAACACTATCTAAAACACGAGAGTGCATGTTTCAACGTTTGAGTCAATTCAATCATACTGAAATAGAAACTTGATAACTTACCAAAAATTGAACACAGCAGAATTTTACCTTCAGTCATTTCTCCAAATCTTGCCTTGGCTTCTCTGTTCCACTCGTCTGCCCCTTTGCAGGGCTCAATGCCAGCCAGCCTGCACCTGATCGCCTACAGGAGGACTCAAGTTATCGATCTCCCATCACGCACCAAGGCCGTCTCACCACAGCCCCGTCACAGCCTCTGCTTTGCGCTCACGCAGGACAGCGAGACAGCGTGACCTCGGCTTCTGCTGCCACGTCACCGCCATTTGATTGGATCTGAATTAAACACACACACACTATACAGACACCTCCTCACCCCAAGGCAGCCTCAGATTTCATTTAAAACTGGATGAAACTGGATGATCCAAAACCAATTAAACGGGTTTTCAATGTGACAAGGAACTGGCTTAACATTTTATTTACTTCTGAACGTTAACAACCCTCGCCTTCCTCTTCCATCCACCCAGATTCTGTTTATTTTGAGTATTTAATCCAGGCGAGCTCTAATTTACCTTTTCTGGAAAGCTCAGAAACTCCTTTTTGACTCTGCGTATGTCTTTAAGAGTTAAGGTGGCAACATTGCCAAAGTCAACATATTTCACCAAAACTGCTTGATGACTTGGCAGCCCTTCAAGAAAAACAGCCCAAGTTATTAAAACAAAAAATGAGTATCTGATACAGGTTAAAGCACCCGAATTTCAGAGCAAACCCCACATTTACACCATACAATCACCAAATATCACAGCTTCAAGTGTCCTACAACCCAGTTCCAAAACTCTGTTCTTTGAGAGTCAGCTCTGTCACGTTCCTGCAACGACAGAGTTCGCAGTTTGGTCCCCTTCCATCTAACCACTTCATGAGACCCTGGCACATCAAGTATGTGCCCAGGAGACACGCGAGCACACAGGCACGCGGCGCTGCCCACACAGGCAGCACAGGAGCCAGCACAAGAACGGCCAGTCCCCTTCGGGATTGCCATGGGGAATAAGCGACCCACGCGAGCTAGGCTCAGAGGTTGGCTTAACAGACAAACCTGTAGTGCAAACTGTAGCAGTAACAGAAAAATTATTTAAAATAATTAGATCATAGAATTTCAATAATATATAGAAAATGAAGTATACCGCTTCTCTCGATTTAAAGAAAAATAAAAATGCATAACCCACTCCAGTAACAGCAAAAGGTCATAACATGCATTAGTACTACTGACTCTAAGAACCTCCCGCCAGTCTAAGAACACCCAGTGAAAACAACAGCTTTGTTACTGCTCACAGCCCGTGATCTAGAGCCACATCTGACTTCCCAACCCAGCGTTAGAGCGAAAGAACCAAGACTTCACCTAGAATCTGCGCTCTGTACCAATTCCCATCTTCCCGCTTTGCCACGCAGGCTTGGCCTTCAACTGGGCAGAGCATCTCCACGTTTGTCCCACGCTCATGTCTATACACCTCCTGAATTTTCTTTGCAGGAGACAGAGAATCCAGGCTGTCTGTCTAAAAGGAGAAAAACAAATCACACACACACACCCCCACACCCCCCGCACCCCTGCCCCGTGGTACTGTTGCTCTCTTAAGGGCCATTTTCTCTAGCAATGCACTTCCTAGGCCTCCCCCAACATGACACAGCGGTTAGGAACACCTCACGTGAATCAAAGAGCCTGACAATTGTTGGATATTGCCCTGTCCAATCTCTGCTTGAAACAGTAAACCACTGCATGCCCGCATAGGAACTAACCATCTAACAAAACTGACCAAAATGTGTTAACCTTCCGGAATTCTAAGAATTCCTGGAATCAAGCTAGGATTGTAAGAATTAATCTCACCTACTAATTCCAGGAATCCTAAAACCGGTTACAAGCGACGGACAGTAGCTTATTTAAGGTGGACGACAAGTAGCCAAAGGTTAAAAGGTTTGTTCAGAGTTTTATTTAAACAGACCTTATTTCTAAACTTACCCACTGCAGATAGAAATCACTCGGACTATTAATGTGAGAAACTACGACTGAGACTTCTCTCTCCTGTGGAATCCTAGGTGGGCTATACTGCAGGATGGTACTTCCTAACTGACGGGGAAGCTGTGCTCTAAACCTGAGGTAAATAAAATACAACTTGGAATAAATTCTCTCAAAATTAACCGAGAAGGAACCCTTTTCTATTCAAACGTCAAGCTGCCCGTTAAAAAAGTGCAAAATGGTCTTATCAAAATAACTCGATTCGTGTTTGTATGAATAGCTTGACCTTCCCTTCCTGCAGCTGATGCAGCCAATTCTCTCTCATGCTTGTCCCATCACAAACAGAGCACACGAACGACACATGGCAGCTGGCTCCTCGAGACATTTTGTTATTTGGGATGCCCTAGCGCACATTTAAATTGTTAAAAGAAAGACAGTAAAAGGCTAGAATCCACTACCTTGCCAGAACCTTTGCCTTTTCCTCACTTAGGAGGAAAGGCAATTACCCGAGGAACACAGAGGCTGTAAAAAATGACCTCCTGCTGCTCTCATACGTCACACTTAGATGACGTGACTGCTGAAACAATAAACATCTCTATTACTTGTACCATGAACGTGTAGATGCGGTGCTTAGGGACATGGCTCAGCAGCAAACTTGGCAGTGTTACTTTTACGGTTGGACCCGATGATTTTAAAGGTCTTTTCCAACCTCACCGATCCTAGGGAACAATCACAGGATCGTATCGTTAAACGCCAGCCACAGCTGAAAAGCACAGCACAGAAAAATCTCTTCAGCGACACGGGGAAACAGTTGGGTGAAGCACAAGTAAAACCGAGATGTCAGAACTGAAACACTAACTGGATGACCTGGAATGCCAACTGCAATACCAGTATCTGCAGCTTTGCTTTCTTTCATTACACTCTTAGACACCCACTAGCACACGCAGATTTTTTTTTTTCATTTTAAAATTTAATTTCCAATAAATATTTAACCATTAGAAGAACAGGTAAGTTACTGTACCTAGCCTCTTCATTAAAAAACAACAATACTTACTGCCCTGTTGTTCCCCATCCAATCATGCCCAAGTTTTTAAAAACAGATGTCACCTCACTGGTGTTCAGGAAGAACCTCGAGAGAAGAGAAGAAACGTTACAGAAGGTGACGTGAACACCTCATCACTCTGACAGTTTGCCATAGACCGTATTTTTCACCACAATATTCATCGAGGGACAAAGTAAGAGATTAATCACCTACTCCAGTTCCATTCCTCCCCTCCTATTAAGAACCGATTTGGTTGCTCATCTACCTTCACATTCAGACTTAAAAACTCTCTTGCCTTTTGCTTTCTCTCTCTCTCACGCGCAGAGTACTCCAAAATTCACTCGCTGAGTTTTCACCCCTACACCCAGTTCAATTCAACAGATCATTCTGCACGGAGAAAAGGAATTCCCCAACAGTCCTGAAGAACACCACCATAACTGAAGTCCAAAATCTACCTTCTCTTTGTTCTGCTTATCGCTACGCTCACGAACAGCCACTTCTTTCACCGATGAAAGCCAGCAAAACCCTTTAAGTGCCTTCACAGTCAGACTGACAGAACTGCAAATGTAACTCCACTGAATCAAACCCTCGGCTCCGCTGTCCGGTTACAACAAGCAATTGGTGAAAACTGGAGCGTAAGCAGTACGGAATAGCCCACCTTCTCTTCTCCCCTCACCCCTTCAGGAACGCACCCACCCTTCGCTCTGCAGCACTTCATGTCTACAGAATGGGCCTCAACTCCTGCGCACCTCCTAGTTGTGACTTCTTTCACCTTTGCTGTTATTCGGGAGTGGCGCCAGCATGTGAGGCCTCTACCAGATCTCCTTTTTTCCCCCCCTGTTCGAGTTCTTCAAAGGTCTTCCAATGCAAACGAGCTTGATTTTGTCATGTTTTAGCTTTCTTCTAGGTTGGGAGAGGTTGCCATTGTGCATTTCAATAGGCTTCTCCGACATTCTCATTCACCACTGACATCTTCAAAACAGCCCCTACCTACTAAGTCACCAAGTTCACTAGAAGATGATTATGAAGACTCCTTTATCCATATTCTAACGACTCAACTGACACAGCACAGGGGGAGTGGTAACCTTCTCAAGCACTGGAGCAGGCTGCCCAGGGAGGTGGCTGAGTCACCAGCCCTGGAGGCATTTGGCTGAGAGAACTGGGGTTGCTCAGCCTGGAGAGGAGAAGAGGCCGGGGAGTCCTTGCAGCCACCTTCCAGTGCTGAAAGGGGCTTATCCGGAAGATGGGGACAGACTTTTTAGCGGGGCCTGTCGCAATAGGACAAGGGGTAACGGTTTTAAACTATAAGAAGGCAGATTCAGACTAGATATGGGGAAGAAATTTTTTACCGTGAGGGCGGTGAAACACTGGCACCAGCTGCCCAGAGAGGTGGCAGAAGCCCCATCCTTGGAGACATCCAAGGTCAGGCTGGATGCGGCTCTGAGCAACCTGATGCAGCTAAAGATGTCCCTGCTCACTGCAGGGGGGCTGGTCTAGATGGCCTCCAATGGTCCCTTCCAACCCAAACCACTGTAGGATTCCACCTGTTTTTCAGCTGAAAAGCACCGAGAGTGGAGACTAACACGAGGGGGCTCCATCTGATGCCTTCGAGTTCAGCTGATGACAAAACCAGGACACAGCGCAGCTCTTTCACCTGCAGCCGCTTCGCGTTTTATCGGCAGAAGGTCCTGGGCAGACCCTCGCCTGCCCACGTCCACCTCCAGGCAGCAGCTCAAAAAGGCCTGAAACTCAGCACACAGTTGCTCGGGGTTCTGCAGCTCTGGTGTCCTGTTGGTCACTATCAGATCCATCGCCTAGAGAGACAAGAAACACGAGACTCCACCTGTTTCTTTCTTACCCAGAGCTGCTCATAGGGAGCCTGTTTTTTAAGGTCCAGTCTCCAGGGCCAGTTTCTTCCCTGGCAGAGGGTTAGAGATGATTTTTCTCTACCTACAAAACAAACCCCAATGCAGCCACAGCTACTCCAACATCAACGTGATCTTGCCTCGACAGCTGATTGCAGTGGCTGACCTCATTAGTAGGAACTACATCAGCAAAAGCACAGTTTGCTTCTCCATGCATCGACACCAGCTTTCCTGGCTATTTTAAAGAGTGAATTCGGGCCAGCTGTATTATTTCAAAGGATGATTACATAAAATGCATCCCTGCAGTGCTCACTGCTCCCTAAAGTACAGCTTCCTTAAAACAAACCTAGTCCAGATTTTTGCTCTGTTCTAGATAAAAATGGTAAATGGATGAAATAAAAACTAGATCCATCAGCTTATTCCTTGGATAAACAGAAGCATTTGGAACCTCATTTCCAACACAGACATGTAAGCTGTATGCACAATTTTATTAGGAAGAAAAAACACTATTGGGCAGACAGGAGCCACCTGCAACTATGTCAGCAGTCTCCAAATTCCAGATCAGCAAGTCTTCCTGACAGACCTCAGGCCAAGGAATTAGAACAGAATTTTGCAAAACATGGGGCGAGCATTATCCGGGGCAGTTCACTTGGAACCAAGGTCTCACATGCTGAGAAGCTGGACAGATGAGTTCATTCTGCTTTTGTAAGACGTTCTTTAGAAACGCAAGACAAACGTTTTGAACTGTTTGCACCTAAACTTGCAGAATATGTCCCAAATATACAGCAATAATAATGGAAATAGGCCTAGGAGTCTTCCATACAAATGTCCGCCATGACAAGAACAGCTCTGCGCTACTGGCATTTAAAGAGACGGTGGCCAAAGGGACTTTGCTCTTATCCTCTTAAAGGTAGAGGAAAATTTCCAGGCCTAAAAAGGCAAATGAACTATCCTAGAGGAAAAACAATAAAAGGAAGTTTCTCTACTTTTCCCACAACAGAAGTGTCACAAAATCAGTCCTGTCCCGTCCCTCTGCAGCTGCCCTCAGGCACCGGGCACAGCGGTGAGCCGGAGGGCCTGTCCTCACTGCGGTTAAATGGTGCTGCCCCAGGGACGTCCCTTCTCCTGCGGTAAAGGAACACAGCACCCATGCCAGCCTTGGGAATTTTATTCCGGCTCCATTCACCTGGCTGTGAAACAGGAGTGCCAGGACAAAGGGAGCTCTTTCAGCTGCTCCTTTCTTCACAGAACTCCAATCAGCAGAGTCATCTGTAGCTGGGTACTGAACCTTTTAAACACTTCTACGACCACAGAAAAAGATCTAGGGGAAGCTGAAGCACCTTCTTGCCGTGTCTCTTTTGCTTTCCTGTGATCCAGCTGGCAGAGAAAAGCAAGTACAGTACAAAGGAAAGAAGTGTTTGCAGTAGCTGCAAAGGGGCAATAAGCTCATGGATTTCTTTAACGTACCAAGAAAGAAGAATGGATTTGGCATACAGCTGCAGTCTGTGAAAATGAGACCCTAAAGTTATCCAGGGCACCCAGATACATGACGGAACAACATATGGATGATTTAGAAGCCTGAAACTGTAGAAGATTCACAGCATTTGGAAAATATGTTATAGGTTTGAAGAAAATTGATGCAGTGTGGTTAATAAAGGAAAAAGCAAACAGAAATGCCTGGGATTTGGTTTGTTGGGTTTTCTTAAAACTGAAACTGGGGAGGTCCGACCAGCATTTCAAAGGATATTTATCGCACCAGTATTTGTCCCTCAGGCCCCAGGCATACGCCTGGTGGAAGGAAATCACAGTGAGAGAAAACAAACACCGTCACAGAAATATCCAGGCCACTCTTGGCTGGAAAATGGTTCATTCCTGTGAGTTCTGCATCGGCTGGGAAGAACTTGAGCGACAGGGGATGCGTTTGCTCTGCACATGGAAAACAACAAACACATCGACATTAAGCCTGGTTTTAACTCTACGATTAATGATCCTTTAATGCCCTTATAGTATATTTCGGTATTTCAATCCATGTCGGTAATGGAAGCTGCTGCGTGCCTTGCACTATTGAAACACGCAAAGTTTGAAAGAGCATCCTTTGGTTTCCAGGCTTCGCAGAACTCCCTGGATGGGGTCTAAATGTGACTATTAAACCCAACACCTACTGTGTGCCATCAGCTAAAAACCTGACCTGTAAAGACGGGTCTTGCTTATCAGCTCTCCTGTCTGGATGCAGCTGAGAGCTCTCACTGCACTCTGTGATTCCACACACAACAGCAGAGGGATCCTGTCCCTGCTGGGGATGATTCACCTTCATAAAAACAGCTGGGAACTGGGGAACTTCAGGCGGTCCATCACAAGCTGTTCACTGTTCCCAGCTCAGGGGCAACAGCCTCTGCCCAAGAGCCCAGGAAGTGAACACAGACGGGACCAACTCCAGGTGCCTGATTTTAACCTCCTGCAGGTTGACTCAGACACCTGAAGATGCCTTGAAGCTCCAAGTGCTCAAGCTGATCTCAACTCCCGCAGCAGACGAGGCATGTATGAAGAAAAAGAGCATCTCAAATAATCTGGGCAAGGGCAGGAATGGCTGAATGTGAATTTGATCAGAGATAAGAAATCCAGTTCCCTTCCTCACAGTCGACCTGAAGCTTCTCGAGGAGCCCTAATTAACAGTTGAGGTTAATGAAGCTTGGAATTTTCAGCCTCCAAACCAGGGACACAGGCCTACTGCCACCCTGCCAGCTGCGGTGCACTCAGCTGACTCAGCATCAGGCTGAACCCAAACCTGTTTGCTTCTTCTCCCCCCTCACGAGGTGGCACAGCGCACGCTGCTCCTTCTGTGTGCACTGGAACGAAAAACCTTGGGGCACCTACCAAACCAAAAGAAGTCTTCCAAGAAAACTCAGGAACCTTTGTTCAGAGTGGAGGATTGACACTGGTGTAGCTGTTGTATTCCTTTCTTAAGTAGCCTGCCAGGGGGTATGTCCTGATCCTTCTGCTGTTTCTTCTCTCAGCCTGCAGCACGCACTCTGGGTGCTGTAGAGTAGGGAGAGTGCAGCCTTACTGCTGTGAGAAAAGCTACGCATCATGCTCTATTTTAATTCCAGCCTTAACAAAAATTCTGTGTCTATACACATGGGTCACAATTAATTTCCTCATAAATTCCTGCATCCCTATCAGGAATTAACTGTGCAGCATCTAAGTTTGTTCCAGCTACCAGTCAAGAGGTTTTATCTTTATATACATTCCTCCACTATTACACACCCATTTGGGATAAGAGCTGGTCATTTCATGTTAAGAAATGAGGATGAAGCTGAAAACTTCAAATCATTAAAAATACATTCATTTACTACAAGTTTCTGTGCTAAAACACATTTTCAGGAAGTTATTTGCTAATGAATAATTATGGCATTTCTATAAGCAGTGACACCTCCTGAAAGGCTCAGGTAAGCCATCGGCACTGACCCGTTTGAAAAGACTTCTCTGCCTGCAGACACAGATGGAATGCTTTTCAGAAAAACTCCCCAACTGGAGAAACTTGCCGCTGAAAAATCGCTGTCACTCAGAGATACAGCTCAAAGAGAGTTCAAAAAACATACGAGGTATTTCAAGCCCCGTTGAAGGCAGAAATGGCATGTTTCTGAACTGGATACAAGTCACTGCTCTTTGAAGGTTCTCCCCTTGACGTCACCAAAGCTACAGTAGATGCTGCTGCGCTCCCTGACAGCTTTAGAAGTGGCCCATGGGGGAACTAGTTCCAGCTGATGCGGCTCGGGTTTTGTCTCATGGGGGACTAAACACGGGATAGATTTGAAAGACACTGGTATCTGATTTTATGTGCACCTTACCCTGAGAGGATCTTCACTAAAGTAAGGAGGTTCTCCATCCACCATCTCTATAGCCATGACCCCAGGCGACCAGATGTCCACCTTGGGGCCATAGGCTTCTTTTCTCATCACTTCTGGTGCCATCCAGTATGGAGTCCTGAGCATTGTGCTCCGTCAACTCTGCTCAGGGATGATCCGAGTACAGAAGCCAAAATCAGCTGAGGAGAAAAACAAGTGGTGTTAAAGGCAGCTTGAATTAGGAAGGCGAGCAAAAGAAATCCCCACTCTATACCTGAGAAGACGGTGTGGAATCTATCTGGAAAAGCTGCCATGCTCTGTTTACTCAGTGCTGTAGCCACGGAAATACTGATTTGGCCACTTAATAACACCCCTCAAGTTTTCTGCAGTGGCTTTTATTGACTTGAACCGTTAGACTGTAACTGCCTCCCTCTGGAAGGGCCACACACAAACCAAAGCCACTCTTGACACCTTTTTCCTTTCTATGCCTCTCTGCATGTTGGAACTGTCCTCGGAGCTGGCAGCAGAGGTCAGCGCACTGCCACAGGCATCCCTTTTGGGGAACTGGCCATCAGTCAAAAGCAGCCCCGTGCCACAGCCTGGGAAGGCTGTGCCTGACCAGGAATACCCACCCAATTTGACAGACCTGTCCATGCCAAGTAGAATGCTGTTGCTTTTGATGTCCCTGTGAATCACTTGCTTTAAATGAAGGAAATCCAGGGCTTGAAGGCACTGATACGTAAAAAACAAACATGAGGGTAAAAATTAATGACCTGATTTCACCACACAAGAAAGGAAATGCCTCTAAAAGATTTAATTTCTAGATTAATTGTGAGTAACGCCCAAATATTGCGCTGTCCAGAGGAATAGCTTGGTGCTTCAACTTACTATTAAAGTAATAACTTTCCAAATAAAGGCTTATCAGGTTTGGAAAGAGAAATGTCCATTACTGTCACAGACTAGCCCCTGAAAGCACAGGCAGGATGGCTGCTGCCCAATCAGTGTGCTATCTCCATCCGTATGACAAACTATGTTTTGCCAAAAATGAGAAAGTCCCTTCCTTCGGTTTGAAGTGGATCACTGTTGGGTGGGAGGTTGCAGGACAAAGATTTTATTGTCAGGCTCTATAGCAGGTTTGGAAATAGCACCTTAGTCATTTTTCAGAAGCAAATGCCATTTTGGGTCGAATGCTATCCTTTTAAGCTGAGGACTCTGACAAATGAGTCTCTGTTTTTCTTTGCTGTTCTTTTAAAAATCTGCCACCAGCATGTTTGCTTTTACAGGCAAGGAATGCAGTACAGACATGCTCCAGGCACGTGTTTAAAGAGGTAGAGCTGAGAAGAGTAAAAAAAGAAAAAAAAAAAAAAGAAAAGATAACACAGTAACAGTGTTTCAGAGTGTAATGACAGAGGACAGTAAGTGCAGCGATACTGGCAGGCAGTTCACTTAAGGTGCCCTTTCTTCTCCATATCATAAAGCAACGCAGAAACAAAGCTCTCAAGATGAAATCCCTCATGTTCTTACCACCTGTTCACCAGTACCATCCTGTCCAAGGAAGAGGAAGCACACGCGGGATCCCTCACCTCCCTGCAGACAGCTGCCATCTGCTCTTCATCCATACAAAACTGGGTAACAACATCTCTTAAACAGCCACCAGCCATGTATTCCATCACCACCCGGAGCTCATCACCGACCAGGTGGCTGAAAGAAGAAAACAAGGGCACTGAGATGAACAGGCACAGCTAAATTACCTCATGGAAAAGACTGCTGGTGGCTTTTGTTTCCAGGTCATTTTCAAACGAAGACAGAATAAAATGACTAGACGTTCCTTCTAGGCTATACAGGACTTAGAATCTGTGCAGCCTAAATGAGAAAGGCATGCGAGTGAAAAATTACATGTCTTAGATGGCAAGCAAGTGAAAAATGCAGTTTACCAACAGCAAAGATAAATCTGGAACCAGGACATAGCACATCATCTGGTTCATCATCTTAATGCAAAGATTCCAGGATTAACTCCAGAAACAAGGCAACACAACTTTCATAGACATCCATGGTAGGAGGGTGTGTACCACTGAGGACAGAAATTGGTCCACAGTTTGGAAAACCTTACATAAAAAACACACAGAGAGAGGAAAAAAAAAATTTAAAACTGGCAAATGATGTGTTTCTGGAAACAAGAACCTAGTCTTCCTGGCATCCACAGTAATGGAAAATAGTGGGAACAGCCCAACGGAAATAATTTCTATGAGGACTTATCAGCACTTATCATAAGACAGAGAAAATATGATCAATTTAAAAAAAAAAGGAACAAAAAAACCCCAACAACAAAAACAACAACAAAACAACACAGAGGTAGTGAACTCATGGGCTGTTGTTTTAGTAAGACATGGCTGATGCACATTTTTAAAAACAGTCTTCAAACTATATATGCCAGAAAAGATTAACGCAGACAAAACACAATCTTCTCCCAGAAATTGTATATGAGTAGATAAATAATGAAGAGGTCAATCTTCTGCCAGAGACCAGAAGTTTTTTAATCTTTGGCTTGCAGTACGTAAATGAACATTCATGTGATAGTACCAGAACTACTTACCTGTCTAAACAGTTAACAATATTTGGATTCCTATTTTCCCTCATCACCAGGCTTTCGTTAAGAGCTCGTTCCTTTTTGTGCTGTTGTTGGAGATTCATTTGTTTTATGGCCACCCGAAATGACATTAAAAACCATTCATTTGAGCAGTCTGTGGTACGAGATCAGAATGAACACGAAGGGAGTGGGTTTGGAATGACATAGCAGAGCTCTGCCAAGCTGTCTTGTTATTAGACGTAAGAGGTCAGTAACTCACACTACAACGCCCTATTTCTTTGCTAGCTTGGGTGCTGCTTGCAGGACACATGGCCAAATACATTTTGCCTTGTAAATCTGTCAAAATGGTCTACCATTTTTAGGTCTATCTAGGTTCTTTTCAAATGGCCTTAGTGTATCACGGTATTATTATTCATGCACGCTTTCAAGCAGGAAGTGATTTTATTGCTGTGAAAACATAAAACCAGCTGGTAATGCTTTAGCAATCGTGATTTTTGATCATTATTTCAGCAATTGCTGGTGTTCTTGACTGCATAACTGAAACAAAACACAAATGCACGTTACGTGGCAAATGCTGTACTAAAAAGATTACTAAGGTTACACAAAAAGTACGACCCTAGCACTTCCTAATGCCTTGAATTATTATTTTGCAACTCTGAATGCCATTCTTTAGCACAGTTTAGATTTGCAATTATTTTCTGGGTTAAAAAACAATAATCCATTCATCAGTATTTTATGGATACACCCAGGGTCATAAGCAGAGCTTAGGGCTTTTAGATCCCTTGCAGACCTCTGTCTCAGAGCAGCTGTAAAGTGCAGCACTGCAGGTGGATGAGACACTACCCGTGAGATTCAGATGTATCTGCTGACAGCCAGGAATGATAAATCAGAAAGCTGAAGCTGTAGCCCCAAAGAGCAAAGGGATTCTCTAAGACACCACCTTGTCTAATTATCACTAATATGACCACTTTTGCTCTGAACCGCTGTAGCCAGCCTGCCTCTGCCTCAGCCTGGCTCCTGCACCCAGTGCCACCTTCCCCCAGGCAGCCATGGGCCCTGCTCGAGCTTTTCGTCCTGGCCTCCTCGTGAGCCCACTTCTGCCAGCCCCGTCCCTCTGGGCTCAGCCCTGCTTCCCTCCCTGCCTTCCAGCTCAGCTCCGGCCAAGGGCTCCTACAAACCCACCCCAGAAGAGCCCCCCTACCCGACACGCGCCCGCTGGGGAGACGACGCCCCGGGGCTATTTCAAGTCTGCCTCTTGCTCCCCCGTAGTCTGGCCAGCCTCCCCCTCTGCCCAGTCCTGCTCTTGACATGGCCCAAAAGAGAGCACCCCTCCGCTCTCGGGCCTGGTTTTCCAGCCAGATTTTCAGGCAGTGTTTGCCCATATTCAAAAACGTTAAGATGCCACTTTAAAGGGGCCACTACAGGGACTGTCAGTGTTAACTCTCCTTCAAGAGCTGCTTCTCAACCCCCCGGCCCCCACTTCACTGCAACCACTCCACGGGCTGTAACAGGCTGTCACCGACACTGGACCTAAACACGGCTGTATTCTTTTGGAGAGAGCTTTGGTCTTGAGATACGTCTTCTCATCTGTCAGGTGTGTGTCAACCAGCTTCAGGATGACTAAAGCACAAAACTGAGTCCTAAACACGATCTCTCCTTCATTAGGTCTTGCATCACACTTTGGAGATGAAACACCTGATGGAAAAAATGCTAAACAGTATTACTGCCTGAAGCTGTGGTTAAGGTAAATTGGGACTGAATGACGGCAGCCTTCAGCAGCGAGTGGATGCATCAATATATTCAGTAACTAAGACAGAGCTAGTGTGGCCTTCTCTGAAAGGAGAAAGTGCCCTCCTTGCGTTCTTGCTGGTTGTTAATAAGGACAAAGTGTGTCCAAAATTAAGTGACGTAACGAAGCTATTTATTCCTCACAGCAACAGGGGAATCTGTGACCACCCCTGGGGTTCTCCCGAGGCCTCTCACTGTGACAGATCTTCAGATTTTACGATCTGTATTACTAACCAATCTATGGCCAGGTCCACAGGCAGTTTTACATGCTGTAAATGTACAGAGTTAAATTGTATATCGAGACCAACATTCTCTGTAAGAGCACAACTTCATGCACAGTGGGGAACAGAGATGTAACAATTTCTAAACCAACACATTCACATTGGCAGTAAAAACTATAGTTTTTAGCAGGCCCAAAGGCTTGCTGCGATTTCTTTACAGATTTCTCTCCATTCAAATGCCCAGTCAGGGATGATGTAACATGGTAGCAGCCGGGGACCAACAGCACTGTGGAGAGCACCAACCTGTCCTCAAGACACAGTAAGTAAAAAACCAGTTCTCTTACGATGGGCCTTGGAAGCGATGGGTGAAGCATCAGCCCAAGCACAGAAAGCACCAAGGCTCTTCCTGATGCCAGGGGGACCAGGACCTCCCCCCAGGAATTCGCAGGCACCTTTTCAGGCATTAATCAATCCCTCGGTGCAATGGCTGCTGGAAAGCGGATAGCCACAGGAAGCGTTCAGTTCCTGAGGCACAGAACCACGGTGCCCTTAAAGAGCTGTCCCTGAAAAGCTGAAGACAGCAGACGAGGTACGTTGCAGGCTGACGCCAGCCTGCGCTTCAGAGGAACAGCCTTTGCAGTAAAGATCTCCTGGCGATCCGAAAGCCCATCCGCTGTTCGCACCGGGGCAGAAATCGCTGAACCCCTGCCAAATCTGCTGGGGCTGTTGACACCTACCTCTTGTCCCGTGCTGATGTCGAGTGCGGTATAGACAGTTCCAGACGCCCCAGAAACAAAAGAGCAGCAGAGACATGAGAAGTGGTTTAGACCCTGGAAGTGAAAGCCCTGACAGGAGCTCTCTGTTGCCTGTACTGTTTCCAAAACACCTTGGTTCCTCCACTCCTTCAGCCAGCAGTGCACAGCGCAGCAGCCCACCAGCCCCCTGCCATGCAGGCTATCCAAGAGAAAACTTAGGTCCAACAGGAAGAAAAAGGGCTGATGCAAATCTCCAGAGTTCATACTAAATTCTTTTAGTCCACAACTGAAAGGCGGGGTGCATATACAGACTGGAAAATAATAGATTTCATTCTTTTCCCTTTTTCTCCAGTTTTGCGCTGTTGGGTTTTATTTTTTCCCTTTTCTTTTTCCTGTGGTGTGTTTGTGTGGGTTTTTTCCGGAGAATGTAACACGCACACAGTCTAGCTGTGCCTTCTCAGATCTCTTCTTTGGATCTATCTGCAAAACTCAGGCAACACCACGCAGTCATTCTGAGAGCCCTGAACACACGTGCCAGCCATCTGAGGAAAGGACAGTGCATCGACACTGTGTTTATTACTGAATTGTTGGTTTTCACTACCTCTGCCAGAAAAGAGAGCTGAATATCTAATCTCTGGTTGCAGTTTCTAAACTATGCCGTTATAATCCTGATCACTGAGTATTTTTTGAAAGCAAAATATTGGAAAGAAATGTTCTTGAGAAGTGTTATTTATCTGACAGCTATCAGGTTCTAAGCTGCTCTTTCAGGCAATAAAGATTTTTCTCCTTTCTTTAGCGTGGCCGTATTATTTTGAGACACACAAAAATGATTTCCCCTAAGAAAACAAGCAAACGGGTGCCAGAAACTTGAGGGACAGTAGATCTTCCAGGTCCTGCCCCTCGCTGCAGACAAGACGTTGCCAGCATCAAGTGCTCTTTGACGACGCCTTCTGACCACAGGCACCAATTCTGATCAGTACTGAGAGACAGCAGAATCTAAGCCCAGGGTCTGAACACGTTTGGAGCTTGCCCGACTTCACGCTTGATATCACACCAGCAAAATACCTGGCGCGTGCTTTTGTGTAAGCAGCTGTGACTGGACTTACCCTTGCCCGACTTGTTCAAATCGAGTGTATTTCTGCTTAGGATCCGCCACGCTCACAGTGCTCCCTGAAAGAAACAACATTAAAAATGGAGACACCCCCTTCCAGCAGATCAGAAATGCCGCCCCACTGTCTGGGGTTGGGAGCCGTTTGTAGGCAGCTGGGTGACAACAACGATACAGGCAGCTCCGCAGCACAGAGAGTCTCCACGAAGACTGATTTTTACAGTCCTCTGGAGAGTCACCCGGACAGGAAACCAAGAACTTGGAGAAACATTCACAGGAGCCGCAGATCAGAAAAGAACAAGTACCAGTGCAAGTGCTTGTTGTCTCGAAACACTAAGGACAGCTGGAACAACAGAGCCTTCATCTTCTTAGCAAGAAATAGTCTGTGCGATTCCCCAGAAGGTTTAAGACTTCTGGAGGTTAACTGCCCCTTGGGTTCTGGAATCCATTCTGATGAACAGGTGCCACTTGCAGACAGGAAGAATATTGCACAGTGTTCCCAGGAGGGGATCTTCTCAGCGTTTCAGCGGCTTGCCAAAAGAATGCCGTTATGTTTTTAGAGAACAGCGTCTCCTGTTACAAACAAGAGAGAAAAAGCATCTCAGGCAAGAAGCCAGAGAGATTGGGAACATCAAGGAGGAATGCAGATTGGGACAAAGAGGCAGTGAATGAAAAACCAGCCATGCGCTGCAGGACAGAGACAGAGGAAGGAAAAAAGAGGGGCAGGGAGCAGGACAGAGGGAGAGCAAGGAAAACCAAAGGGGCAGGTAGAATAGCAGAACAAGAGAGGGGCTTGGAAAGCAGAGAGGGACGAAGAGGGAGCAGGGGACAAGAACAGACAGAAGAAGAAAGGTACAGGGAAGCAAAAGAGTGACGCCAGTGATGGAAGGTGGGAGGGCACAGGCACAGGGAGGCACCCGGAGCACAAGAGGGGTGACACGGCCCCAAGTGTGGACGGAGGGTCGCAATCACAACAAATTTATCTACACACTTGCAGATAAGCCGGCACGTCTTTATTGCAGCGCTGGGAAGCACGGGGACAGCTCCACCCGACGGGCTTCAAAGTTACATCAAAAATTCAACATCTTATACCCTTTTTCTGCAAAGTCAGGATCTTTAACAGATTTTAACATAAGCATGCATCTTATGCCCGCTATTAATTTTGACAGTTACAATGATTGGTCCGCCCTATTCTATAACTTTCTTAATAGTCCTATCCTAATCTAATCATTGGTTATTTTACTGATCAAAATCTCTGATATACAAATTAGGATGGGGAGGACGGGAGAGTCTTCACAGCAACATGCCTTTGTTTCGATGGTTTCATCACATAAGAGAACTAGCTGAGAACGTACAATTTCACCCCTTGTACCTGCCTCCCTCCCTCCTCGTTCTGTGTTCTGTACAGTTTCCCAATCCACAGCACCTTCAGCTTTGGCCATCTTCCTAAGGCCTGCATCTGCTGTCTCTTAGCATAAGTGAGGTTTTGTCTACTCCTTACCATAATGTAAATTAATTGAATCAGGAAATAATTAACTATAAGAAATTAGTTGTTTATTCAAAACAATTAATTATCAGTGAAATTCAAAATTCAGATCTGATTATAACACAAGGGCCCAGGACTCACTGCCGCTCCCGCTCTTGGTGCTGCTGGGAGCATTTTACTGTTGAGACACTTCTGTCTCTGCCTCTCTCAGCTCTTACAATATGAGGCTTCCTACATACACAGCCTCACTGCGCACACACACACACACCCCGCCCCCACAGCTATACCGTGCTTTGGTTACGCACACAGACCCCGCGGTGCATGTTGGTGACCAGCTCTGCTGAGGACTACTCACAGGGACCCTTCCTCACGCCGAGAGGCCGGCTGTCTCTTGTCTGCAGCTGGGGGCAGCTTGCAGCCGGATCCCCTTCGTGTCCTTCTCCGGCTGCTTTTCCTTTTGCCCATCTCCTCAGCTTCAGCCTGAGCTGGATGCAGCTGACGACATCCCCAGGGCAGGAACAGACCACCGAGCCCTGGCACAGCCTCTGGCAGAGGGAAAGAACCGTGACTGTCACAGCAGGCCCCAGGCTGGAGCCCCTCCTGCTGCAGCAGCTCCTGCAGACACCGCTCCTTCCCCACTGTGCTAACAGAGCCCTGGGCCTGCCTGAGGCCCCGCTCGCCGCTGCCAGGACAGGCCGTGGGGCAGCCTGGGGCTGCGGGACAGGCCTCAGGGGAGGGGCTGGGGACAGGGCAGCTGCAGGGGGGGAGCGGGGCTCGGGGGGCTCGGGGGGGGTCTGAGAGTCGGCGTGTCCAGTGCCTGTGCTGGGGGGTCTGTCTCCCTTCTCCTTCCCCTGCCCAGCTCTTGGGTCACCCTGGGGCTGCCCCAGCCGGCCTGGCTCCGGCTTGGAGCTCCCACCCACCACCCCCGGGCAGCCAGCAGGCAGAAGACACCCCGTCACCCACCCAAGGGCCTCACTCACCTCAGGGGCAGCCCCAGCCCTCACCTCAGACGGGCCATGGCTGGAGCAGAGCCTGCACCTCCCGGCACCAGCATGGCCGCCTGGCAGCCCCTGCCCCAGGACTACAGCTCCCAGCATGCCCCGGGGCCTCTTCCTGCTGCCTGCCCCTGCAGGGACACTTCCCCCGGCCCTGCCCCGCCCCCGCGGGCCCCATGGCCCCTCCCCCAAGCCAAGAGCAGGGCGGGAAACATCCCCCAGAGCCTGAGGGCCAGCGGGAGGGGGAGTGTGGGGCAGGGCGGCAGAGAGGGACCGAGCAACAGTGGCCGCCGGGGTGGGGGAGCAGGGGGAGCACGAGGGGCCCGGGCAGGCAGAGAGGAGGCTAAAAAAGATGGGGACAAGGAGCCAGAGTGAGGAAGGGGAAGAGAAGCAGCACAACAGGCTTTAAGGCAGAAAGAGAACAGCTGGAAACCAGGGAGCCAGAGCCTGGGAGAAAGGGAGAAAGATCAAAAATACTGGCTGTGGGCACTGCTGCCATTGCTTGAGCACTGCCCAGGAACTGCACGGCCAGGAGCCTCAAAATAGGGGTGGCCTGTGAAAGCCCTGCCCCGGGCCCGCTCCTGCACCCTGCTGGTGGTGGTGAATGTCGCCTGGCAGGGTGGCCAGGGCCTGGGGGAGACAACCCGTTGCAGGGTGGAATTGCCCAGCTTTTTTTTTGTTTGCTGGTTGCTTTTGCTTTTGCTTTTTTTAAAAAATAGCATTACAGCTCTGAATACAACCTGCAAGGAGAAAGGAACCAGGTGTACCGGGCTGGGCACATTGAAAGCCCAAACCCGTTCAACAGCCGCACAAACCACCGCTGGCTCCCGCTGTGCACACTCCACTGCCCGCCTGCAGGTACAGGCAGCCGCCGTTTCTTGAGCCTTCCCCAGGATCGGCACCACCGGGCAGCTCAACAAACCGGGTGGGCTGCAACCACAGGCCATCTGCACGACTGCAAGGGTCTCTCTCCTTTGCTCGTGAGCTAGTCCAGCTTCTGGTTTCCCTAGTGAATTGCACAAACACACAGCGCTCCGAACAGTAGCTGGCCCGAGACACTCGCTCTTGCCCACCGCTGGGTCGCCGTGGCCTGTGTTCTCTTCTGCCCTTGCTGGCCGCCAGCCCTCTGGACCCACCCGTGCCCTGGGTGCAGAGTGGGGCCGCACACGAAGGAGTGGGAATCGCTCTCCAAGAGGAGGTAGGACGCACTGCGGTGATCACCTGCAGGGCTCAGTCAAACAAGCACACCAACCAGCAGTTTGCCTCTGTGGGGTTGGCTCCTTGATCCCCCCCTCCCCTCCTTTTTCCATGCCTATACATGCCCCTCAAATGCCTTGACTCCCCTCTTTCTCCGCCCCTGTCTCCTCCCAAGCAAGGGACCTCCCCGCGGGTATTTTTTCCCCTGTTGCTCCCAGGTTTGCCACAGCCGTCCACAGGTTTGCTGTTTCAGGCACTGTTAGCTGGGTCACCTCGGACTTCCACGGCATTACCGATGCAGTTTTTTCCTGGGTACTGCTGTCCCTGCCAGACTGCTCTCCCCAAAACCACCCCAGCTCTTCCTTCAGTTATCTGTCAAGTGTGGCCACCTCCCACACCAATCCCCCTTAACTACCTGTGAAATCCGGCTCTTCCTCATGGCACTCTGACTCCCGTCAGCTTCGCACTCGCTTTGCTACAGGCAGCAATAGCTCTTGGCATGCTCAGGCCTTTCCCACGGTGTCTTCAGTAAGCGAAGGCTCCCGGCAGGCCCTAATCTTCAGCTTGCGTGCCTTAAGGCATACCCCCAACGCTGGCTGCGTGTCACATCATTTCCTCCTCTCCTCTTGCTAGCCTCCCTCTAGCCAGTCTTCTCCACCCCACGGTGGCTCTGAGCACCCTCGTCTCAGACCGGGCACGGTTTCAGCTTTTGGAGTGACTCTTTGCCCGTGTGACCGACTTGTCTGCCTGCAGCCTCGTTCTGCAGGTGCTGGGCATGGAAGTCCTTGCCTTGCACAGGAGACTGGACTGAAGCCTGGTTAGCTGTGAAAATGGTCAACTTTATTTCAAGAACTAAGTCAAGAGCAGCAGTTGTGTGTGCCCTGAGAGGAGCGTGGGCAGGACCGAGCAGGCCACTGGCACTGAGGCTGCCTTTGGATCTCAGCAGGCATTGCCCCAGGAGGAAAGGGTGGTGCTACTCTGCAGCCTGCACTGGATCCTCTTCCTCTTGCTGCTCAAGCCTTTTTCCCCCTTAGTTCCTGCAGGAGCTCCTGCACCCGAGTAAAGAACTCCACCAGCTTCTGGAGTGGGAATGGGCAGGAGCTAAACGTGCCCGACTGTGTTGGGATCGGCCTTGGCCTCTGCACGGGGGTGGAGGCGGTGAGAAAATGACTCCATGCCCGCGCCGTTGGAGCAGCCCGGACTGCTGGGTGCAGTCCCATCTGTACCAGGATCCAGTCGTAAAAGTGCTGCGTGGAGGTGTAGACTCCGGGCCGCCTGGCTCTGGCGCAGCCTATCCCCCAGCTGGTCACCCCCACGAGCCAGAAGTAGTCGGCGTGCTTGTCTTGGCAGACGAGAGGACCACCGCTGTCACCCTGCAGCGGAGCGGAGGAGAGTCAGAGGGTTCTGGTGGTGTTGGGTGGCCCCTGTCAGCACTGTGGCTGGCTCCTTCTCTCTCCTGGCACCTGCCAGAGCTGTACCCAGTGCCCAGCAAAGCTCTGTTCAGGTGCTGGAGCCTGCAGGACCTTGTCTGGGAGGGGGTGGTGGGCCTGCAAGGTAGGGCGCTCTCTCTCCTCTCTGCCCGCTGATCCTGGAGTTGTGGAAGGGGGACGTTCCAGGACTGGGATGCAGACCTCTGGGCTGGGGCAAGAGCACTGGGTGGCCTTTCTGGGCAGAGTGCCGGGGCTCTGGGACAAGGCGGGCGCTGGGCAAGGGCCTGCAGACGGGGAAGGGAAGGCAAGCCCTGACAGCAGTGGGGACCCAGCGGCAGGAGGGCGACTCGGCAGGTGCAACACGCGCCGGGGGACGTTTGGGCGCTGGCGACAGGGCTGCCTGTGCTGATGGGGGCTGGCGCGGAGCACGCTCCTACCTGGCAGGTGTCGATGCCACCCTGCGGATAGCCGGCACACACGTTGTGGGGGTGGACGGCCCCTCTGTACCAGCGGCTGCTGTTGCAGACCTTGACATCGATGAGGTGGACCTGGGCCTCCTGCAGGACAGCGGTCGATCCTCCAGCTGTGAGCACAGGAAGGAGTTAGCAGCCAGCAGCCCTTCTGTTCCCACTTCTGCTCCCCTGTGTGGGCGAAGCCCTTCCCTAGGGCTCGCCTTTGCCCCTGCAGAGGCCTTGTGCCGGGCTTGCCCTTCCATCTCGCTTTGGCTAATGGCTCGGGCCCATCTCTCCGTGGCCGTACGTCCCCACAGCCCGACTCTGGTTTTCGCCGCTGCCCAGAAGCTCAGCCCGCCTCCCCAGCGTGCCGAGCTTACCCTCGGCACACGAATACTCTTTGGGAACTCACATCTTGCCATGGTGGCACCCCAACCGCTGACGTAGCAGCTCGTCAGCTCTGACACTCTCAGCGAGGCGTCGGGCACGCAGGCCAGCTGTACGTAGTAGCCGCACTGGACAGGCTGGTCCAGTTCCAGCAAGGCGATGTCGTTCCTTTCCGTGACGTTATCATAGTGTTCATGAAGTATCAGCCGATAAATACCGCGCACTTGGGTCTCAGGGCCCAGCTGAGCCAAGTGGGTGGCCCCGATCACCACACGCCACATGGTGAGGTACCTGGAAGGCAGATGCAGAGAGGCCTCAGAGGGAGCGGAGCCACGTAATGCAGTAGCCCCGCGGTTCCCTGCCTTCTGCTTCCCAAGGCAGGGAGGAAAGCAGCGCTGCGGAGGGTGCCACTGCCCTAGCATGCCTTGGGCACCAGGAACGTGGAGCTGGAGGCTGCTAGGAAGCGGTGGCACGAGCCCAGCCTTCTGCGGAGCAGTCTCTCAGCTGGGCTCGCCAGTGCCCTGGCACCGGGCATACTGCAAGGCAGCGGGATGGCAGGAGCTCGTGGGGCTGCGGACGGGGCGCCTGCTGGTGCTGTGGGGATAGCCCCCTTCCCTGCTCCTCCTTACCTGGCCGCGTTGAAGCAGTGGGCTGCTGTGAGGACCCACTGCGGGCTGATGAGGGACCCTCCGCACACGTGGCCCCAGGGGCTCTGGATGCTGACGATCCAGGGCCAGGCCCCTGGCTGGGCACCCGAGCCACCCACGACGCGCGACATGCCGTAGCGAGCCGCCATGGGCCGGAGCCCGCAGGTCCTGGTGTAAGAAGAAACTCATGAGTGTGCTGCTGGACGGCTGTGCTGCTGTTGAGGCTGAAGGTCAGCCGTCTTCCCTCCCCCCGAGGGGCTGCACGGACGGCAGGGCCAGGGAACCCCGTGGCTGTGCCTCCAGCCCTCTGTCTGCTGTAGCCCCGTAGACGGGTTGTGCCACAGACTTCCACACTCCCCTGTACTTTCCTCTCAAGGCTCTGTGTCTGCTTTGAAGATCCCTGATCCTCCCTTTCCAGTCCTGAGAGCCAGCCTATTCTACTGACATCTCTGGTGGCTTCTTTCTTACTTGTATGTTTGAAGCCAGAAGTTCTAAAAATTTTGCTCTTAACAGAGTTGAGACATTAGGGTGTGAGATGAACAAAGCTGAATTCGTATCTAAGACAATATTTTCATGTTCAGTAGAGATAACATGATATTGCTGAACATGTATGATGGTATCATAGGCAGAACTAGACAGCATAGAAATTCATATTGGACTGGGACTGACACAGCTGGAGATCTATAGTACCTATGACTTGAAGATCAGCTAATCTGTCAGTGTTGGTTACAATTTTAGAAGTCCCTTGCTTTTGGGAAACTTGGACCAAGGGACTGAGTTACATGCTTTCTGTTGAATCAGTGTGATGTGTGTAGCTAAAGTGTCTTGATGTCTCAGCATATTGGTATCTTCCTTCCAGACTAATTTCTCATTCTTTTTTGGTCTTGGAATAATGTCATCCCTTCTATTGTCCAAATAAGATCCTCCTGCAACTTCTTTCTGCACAACCTTTCAGCAGTTGGTTATTTTAGATCCCTGTGCTATCTCAGCTGGGATGCGTGTTCAGTACAATAGGATGGACCAGGTGCATACGTTTGGTTTCCATTAACATAATGCCAGTAGCAAGTCTCTTCTTGCATGGTTCCAGTGGGAAACAAATGTAAGATGAGCTGCAGAAGAAACCTACAGTGATGGAATCAGCTAGGCCAGACACCCAGGACAATACCATCTGCCTCACTCAGAGACCAACAGTTATGGGCATCAGCATGTGAATCCCTGGGAGCATAAAAGAGCAGATGCTTCAAACCCTTTGAGGTTGACCCATTGCTGAGCAACGTTTCCAGTGTTTGGCTCTGCCTCAAGACAAGCCTTGAGTTCCACGCATTTATAAGGGCAGAAGTCAGTTCTGATAGAATCAGAATGGGTCACCTGAAATGAAAGCTCAGCATTGGGCGTGTAGCAAAAAACATGCCAGATGTCCAACTGGGCAAAACATGAAAGAGGTGTGAGTGGGTAAGAGGCACGAAATAAGCCTTTCCTCATTGCTTGCTACACAGCTGGTTGAAATGTGTCAATACAGGTATTTCAGGGATTTTGCAACTCTGCTCTTATCCTGGTAGGGGCCCTGAGTTTTGGACACACCTGATTCCCATTCAGACATATCTGTGTTAACCTACATTGGAGCTGGGACCATAGGGTGTGTGGTAGAAATTAAAGTGTCTCAAAACTTGGAAGAATGCTTCTTACTGCAGAAGGAGAGGGAAGCAAACACTGATCATGGCTGTGCATAGACAGAGACTTCATGGAAGACCCAAAGTTTCCCATTCACTTCTGTGACCAGGATAAGGGTGAGCAGGCTTTTTGCAAGTAGAGCATGAATGATACAGCACACTAGCAGATATTGGCAAGTAAATGAGGGCGTATATAACTGATTCCCGTGTCTCATGAAATGATAGTGTTATTTCAAAGGGGTGAGTGTCTTCCAAATGGAAGGTACACTCACAGAAGCTGGTGAAATCAGAGGCCAAATCTGACAGACAGGCCTTGGACAGGACATATTCAACAGGAGCTATTTGTCTTGTTTGTCTTCTCAGAGCAGTCAAATGGGGTTCAGCAGGACAGAGATGTTAAAATTGGACTGGAAGAACAGGCCAAACAATCTGTCTTCCCCCATCCCCCTGAAAAAGAAGCCTTCCTCTCTATGATGCACTCGTACACATGCAGTGAGTCTTTTCCTCAAACGGTCAGAGACTCTGCGACGCCAGAATAAATGAATTGCATCATTTGATGGATTTTATCTTCAATCAAAGTGCGCCTCTCCCTTTAGCAGAAAAGCTGTAAAAATGTCTTGATTAAACGTGGAAGCTTCAAGGTGATTTTTCTGACTGAGTAGTGAAATGGCTGGAAAGTGACCTCCTGGTTAACTCCTTTTAGGTTCCTGGCTCTGCAGCTGATAAAAGAATACCCCACGAGAACAGAGCATTGTCTTTTGAAACTCAGTAAAAAAGAAGATAAACACAGATGCCTTCAGTTGTCAGGAGGGAGGTGACAGGTCAGATGGAGAGTGCATGCATGATTTTTTTTGCGGGGGGAGGGGTTAGTCCTAGGCTCTTGGATTGGCATTTTCTTATCAGCAAACAAACTACGTGAGAAATACAATCCAAGAGGGTTTTCCTCTAGGTGCTTTAGCAGTCAAACCACTGCCTTGGTTTACTCACCACATCTGGTGCTGTTGATACAGCAGACCTCGCAACATGTACTGAGCAGACATTGCCTGGCAGGCTGGGTCAAACCTGAGCATATGAACGAATCCAGGAGAATAAACTCTGCCTATCTTACACCCATTTTAAGAACATTCAGGTGCTCCTTGTGCTTTGGAGAGGTCCCAGATGTGCTTTAATGGGTCAGAGAGAGGAATCACAGTCACATCATAATGTCATGGGCTCATTCTGAGGGTAGGTAGAGAGGCTCATTCCCTAGGGCTGTGAAGTGAACAGGTTTAAAATTCATACAAATATGCTGTATTTAGCAGAACACTACAGAAGCTCTTTGCTGAGCTGGACTGGGCTCTGTTTGCCTTGGTAGAATAGCCAAGCCAAGGAAGTCTTCCCCCCAGTGTGGTGGCTCTCAGGTACATCAAATGGGCTAGCAGAGCACATGGCAGCATGAAGTGGCCTGCTGTACTGCCCCAGCTTGTCCTTCCTTTCCACACAGCCTTTGGTGGCTCCTGAACTGCCTTGTCATCACCCAGCAGAAGTGTAGCCAACCAAGGGAGTTACCCGAGCTGGAAAAGTTACTACTCATCCTCCACACCCAGCTGACCATGCGAATGCTCCTCACTTGCCCTACTTGTAAAACAGTCGCTACAGTCACCTTCCTGTGAGAGATGTGGGAAGCAGGCAGCCTCCAGACTAGCCAGCGGCCTGCTGAAATGGCTGGGTAAACCTTTATGTTTGTCTTTTCTACTCCTACCCTTTTGTCTGGCTTGTATCTGTAAACCATAACTCCTCAGTGTGGGAAGTCTCTCCTGCTAAACACAGATGCCAACACACCAGAGCAGAGTGCAGCCCACAGGTATGGCTCAAACAGTAGTGCTAGTGGTAATAGCCTGATGACCCCTTTTGAAATAGTCCAAATATTACATCTTTCATCCTAACCAAATTCTAGTCATGCATTTGTTACTTCAAATTACTCTGTAATTTCAGATGACATCATTCTACCTTTTTAGTCATAAACTGTGAGAATTAAGTTGTCAGTTGGTATTTACAGGGTGACCCCCTCCTGCAGATGGACAGACAAATGACCAAGAACAGCCCCATGTGGATGAAAAGCTAGGTCCACTGGCAGCTCTCAGGGGAGTGACGCAAGGAAGGTTACATTCACACCTGTAGTCTTTACACTGCGAGGAGATCAACTTCTCTGGAGACCAGCTAGGCCAGAGGTACTGGTACAGATACTAAAAGCTGCCACCTGCAACATGCAGAGAAGGCTCTAACTTTGACAGACATCTCTCTTTTGGGTTTTCAACCATAGCTCTTCCTCATCAGGCTGTCGTTCATCACAGCCGGTAGAGCAGAGTTTAATCATGAAGCTTAATCCTGATGAAAAGAAACAAACTCCTCCACCTTAAAGAGAGAAAAAAAATACGGCAAGGGTCTGCCCACATGTATTCGCAGTTTCCACAGAGCACACAATGTCTTTCCCATTTCCAATGGTTAATAGGATGTGGTGTTCTTTCTCCGGCAGCCCTAGCTGTCAGTATCCAGACAAGCAGACCTAGCCCCTTGCTTCACTCCCCCTCTTCCTCAATGAAGAGGCAGAAACAATATCTGTCATAAAATCCTGGAAAGACAAAAGAAAGAAATTACTGAATTCTGCCTCTCCCAGGCTGTGGTTGAGGGGGTGAGACAGGTTAAATGCATCAGGCCACAACATCTCTGAGATCAAATTCTAGCTCTCATCTGTCTTGGAAGGGGTGACCCTGAAAATTTCTCTCTGTGCTGGGCTCTGTGTGTATGTGTATTTTATTTGACCATGTTTTGTTTTATTTTATTTTATTTTACTCTACTCTCCCTCCCTTGTTTGTGAATGTTCACAACTAATTTAAGACAGCTCCCCAGCTCAGATTTACAGCTGCATGGAAAGCAAGATTGTTACTATTTATAGTCATCTCAAGTTTGTTTCATCTGCCTACACAATCAATTAACTTCAGCTCCAGCTAATTTTGCAATCAGCCCAAGAAAAACGTCTCTGGCATAATAGCTTGTTTCTTCCTTCTTCTCCCTGGAGCTATAAAAAACTCTGTTCCCCTTCCTTATCCAAGTTCTACACCTGAGTACAGCACTAACCAACTCATCCTCCCTGTCTTTTGCCTCTTAGCAGATTCTTCCTAGCTGATTTGACAGAAGAGCATTTACTTTGCATGATGGAGACCTTTTTTTTTCCCCTCTCCGATGCAAGTTTGGAACGAATACTCCAACGTTTATTTTTCCATCAGATAATTGCAAATATTGAAAGTGTCTAGACAGGAGGAAAATAGTTTTATAAATCATCAGCAAAAGGAATTTCAATGTTATCTTAAATCCCACACAAATACTTTTTAAAGATGTTCAGTAAATACATATTTGTATATAGAAAAATTATGCTAACCTGGAACTCAGGTTGAGTGCACATCAGGGATTTAAATGCGCAGCAGAGGGAATCACAGAACAAGGATGTTGTAACCATCCCACAAACAAGCAATAAAACACAGTGGATTAAAATGGAAGGTGTAGTGAAAAGCAATGCTGAAGATAGTCGTTTGGTGGAACTCTTCAGTTCCTCATTACAGAACTCTAGGACTTCAGCAAAGCCTTGCCAATCTCATCTGAGCTAGGCCAGGGACCTAAGACTAAAAGGGCAGTGTAAACTTACTCAAATCCCATTGCATCTATGGACTTACCATCAAACTTACAGTAGATAAAAGAAAGGCAAGGGAAAGGAAAGACAAAGAAGACTCTCCACCCTACCAACTGGCCAGTGTGACAAACTGGTAGCTCACAATCAGTTCAAGTGGTACAACCTGTGGAGAATCATTAGGGGTCTTTGAACAGCAACTGAAATCTGTATTTATCCTGGCATCAGAGCTCCTATCAGAGTCACAAAATAGAGGGATGTTTCCTTGAGCCCCAGTGGTGACGACATTGTGAGGGCAATCTTGCAATTCTACCTAGTACTTAACACCAATACAACAAGTAGGGCTCATGAGGTGTCCTCTAGTCCATCTTCTCCCATATGGTAGGATCAGAAATGCTTAAATCAGTCCTGACAGGTGCTGCACAAATCTGTACTTTAAAACCTCCATCTATGGATGTATTGCTCCTCTTCTCCTGAGCACTAAAACATACCCTGTGGTAACAGGTCTAAGTCGAGTTGTAAGCCCATGACTTTGCACACTTACTTCTGTAAGTTAGCTTCCAGACAGTCATGGACTGAAAGCACTGCCCTTTTGGAGTCCAGTCTCAAAGTATGTCTCAGCTCAGACATGAGATTCCTGTGGTTTTTCAGTAATTCTACATGTACAAGACAACTTATTTAGAAAAACAAAAATATTGTTTCTCCTTGTGGGATAAACTATTTACTCAGTTCCTTTAAAACTGTCATATCCCGTTCAGAATGCTAGAGGTTTGTTTTGGTTTGGTTATGGTTTTCTCAGGTTTTAGTTTAGCAGAAGAGAGAGTGTCTTGAGAAGAAAGGCAGACGTGTTATGTACTCACTGAGGATGGAGGGAAAGGGTTTTTCCCTTAGAGAGGCAACTGCCTTAGGATAGCCTCTTTCCCTTCAGGTTACTGTTCAAGTTTGGGCAGACTCGAGGGCAAAAATACATAGATAAGGATGGAGGAGAGGCTGTGAGAGTATGGAATATAGGGAATAGAAGAGGAATGTGTGTAACAGCATACAAGAAAAGGTTTAAAACAATTAAACCTTTCACAAATGGTCTAAAGCAGTCCCCCACTAACCCATCCGTGATGCATCCCTGCTGGTTCCAGCATCTTGTCTCTCCTTTCAGTTCCTGTCATCCTTGAACTGTGGTCCACATGTGGCTGAAGACATGCACGGCCATTGTGAATCATACTTTTCCTTTAAGGTCTGATAAGGTACACCATAGTCTGCAAATGCATTAGGAATTTCTTAGTTTTTTTGTCCAAAAACATTTGCCTTTCCTTTCCCTGGCACCAATGCTCTGACTCTTTATGGAACTGGGGATCTGTTTGATTTCCCTGGAATCAGGATCACATCCTTGCCATACCCCACAAAGCTCTGACTTCACTATGTACCAGTGCTAAATAATACTGTAGGAACTATGACTTCTTCTTCTTGATAATGGTAAGCAGGAGCAAACATATTTTATTCCCCAGCTCTGCAGACTCCCAGTAGCAGCCATCACTCATCAGACATCCGCAACAGCTGTCCTTCCTGCTGGGCTGTATTCCAAGAAGTGACAACTAAGCCCCAGCCCTTAAAACTCTTGAATTTCAGGGGAAGTTGATACTAACCTCCATACCTATAATGAGCCAGATGGGAGTTTCTAACCCTTGAGAAAAAACAGATTATTATGCAGAATTATATCTGAAAACATGGCTGTAGCTCATCTTTTACTCTTGGGATATTTTCTGTCTGCATGGAGAGAGAGAGAGATGTTCTGAGATCTGAGGATCACTGCTATCACCAACTTGTGCTGCTGCTAGATTTGGAAGTTAAAACAACATCTGAATGGAAGAAACCATGTAAACTGAAGGAAGCAACAGGAGTCAGTGGGGACTTTGTGGTGTTCTTGGAGGAGAACAAGAGGTGTTGGCTGCCGCTTCCCTGACAGCGAGCTGGTAGATTGGCTGCTGGCCTCACTTCTGTGACATTGTGTTTACAGAGGTTGCTATAGGAGTACTGCAAGTTCCTTTGAGCTACAATTGCTTCAGATCTGCCACTAACACATTAGAAAGGCTGTGGTAGATAGACTCCCTGGCTGACAGCTGTGGAGGATGGAAGAAGTCAGAAGCAGCTTTTTCTGCTTTGCATCCCAAAGTTGTTTCCAAGCATCATTCCGCTAAAGCTGGGAGTCCTCTACCCCCTCAATCCCAGCTGTTCAATCCCCTCATTCTTCTCTGTGATAGCAAAGAAATATGCCCTAAACAGCAACACAAAGGGCTCAGAGCATGGACCTCAACAGCAGTGTTGATATGGCATGGATGGAGCAACGTGCTGTGGTTCAGAAGCTGGAATAAGCAGCTGAGGCTGCATGGTGCTGCACGAAATCTTACAGATGGTGTATCCAATACTGTTTATCTTATCAAACTGCGGGCTTAGCTGCTGATAGCCTCTGAACCCAATGTTTCCTCTACCTCACACTTTACCTTGCCCTTCACAGTTGGAGTATTAAAACCAGCTATAAAATCTGGAGGGATATGTAGAACTCTTCATTGTTCCAGAATAACTGTCTTGCTGAAAGCCACCAGAGCTTTTCTTATCCATATATATGGCCATGGGCATTATCAGACACAACACACTTGGCATTGCTCCTTTAGCTTTAACAAAAAGATCAGTCTGGTTAAACACCTTCATAATCCACAAGGCCAAATGAAGTTGTTCCTTGCCTGTGATAGAAGAAGTTAATGAAAGGGCTTTCCATGACTGCGTACATAATCCTTGCTGGTTTGCATTAAAAATCTTTGATGTTGATTTTCCTTGATCTTTCCCCAAGTTCAGTCCATCTCAAAGAAATTTGCCATCTCTGGAACCCACCTTCTGAGACAACCCCAAATACTGGGATTAGTAAGTTAGAAAACCTACACAGCAGATTTGTGAGGCTGTATTATTTGAAAGTCTGCTGTACGGCTTTCTACTGTCTAAACCAGTCAATTACTTTCTTTCAACAGGAGCAGGGAAAAAAGGTCAGGTGAAGTCATGTTACAAGTCACCTGAGACAAAGAATTCTTTGGCTGATGAGCCTTAACCAACTTCGACTTCAGCTTGGCATGTCTGACATTCTTGTAAATTAAGCCAGGATGAGCCTGCTTAACTTTTGAATGACAAACTTCTGAGAAGAATTATGCTGAAGTTTCTGAATTATCTTGGTGCTTGCTTGCGTAGCCCACTTTAAAATATGTTAGGAAACTAAAGCACACTTTTCACAAGGGCTGAAGATGTGCTTGAAAGCCCTGGCTAGTTGATAATGTGGTAACTTCTGTCTCCTTCAATATCTCACATAGTTTGATCTAGATACAACATTCTGCTTCACTTCCTGCTTTGGAGTATAATGAGCATTTATCTCTGCTGTACAAGAGCTGCTGCTTCCCACACTGAAGGTAGTTGTGTGATCCTTACAGATAGTATGTTTCAGGAGGAAATACAGCTACCTCCACAGGACTTCATATCTGTCTATCTTCATCCATGTCCAGGACACCTCAGACATGGAACCATGTGGTCCGAAAGAGAATGAGAGTGCTTCAGTGGAAAGGTTGCAAAGGCTCATGGCTAATTCTTGTTTCACTCCCGCAGGCTACTCATTTTTGTTGTGTGGGTGCTTTAGGTGAGATACTGGGCCCTGCTAGCAGGGATTTGTTTCTGGTATTTCTGTATTCCCCTCCATTTCAAATGCCATCATGATCTTTTGAGACACCCACCTCATGAAAGAAATTTCCACTGGAAGGCAATCCACAAAAGAAGACAACAGTCAGTCAGACCTCTCCCATGGTGCTTACCAAGGCAGCTGAATCAACTCATTCACGTGCCTGAAGAAGACTATGTGACAGAATTTAAATAATAATAATAAAAAATATAAAAATCCACTGGCTACTACAGCTTGTGGCAGGGGGAGAGAAACTTTACAGAAAGGCCTCAAGGCCACTGGGGATTTAGTCAGCTCTACTACAACAGCAGCCTGAGCAGGAAGGAGGGATAAAAAGCTCCGTTTTCCCAGGAGAGATTTGTTACATACCTCTATCACTTCTTTCAAAGCTTTCTTTTCTCTACCTGGTGCAGGCACTGGACATGGGCCAGATGCCCTTTGTGCCCCTCGATGTGAATCAGCCAGGAGCTGGGGGAAGCCGAAACTGCAATACAAGCAGAGCTGCCAATGCACTAAGCTGAGCTGCCAGTGTCAGCCCTGAGGACAAAGGTTATTCTTCTAGTGTTTGATGCCAACTGGCACAGCCTCCCTCTTCTTCATTCACACAAGTGTTGCGTGCTCCCCCCCCACCCAGTGTTTTGCCTTTGAAGTCACTTCATCAAGAAATTCTTCCTCTGTCAGAATTAATCTTCCACCTGCCAGGCCATGAATAGCCACCTTTCTGTGTGTCTGCTGCACATTGCCAAAGAAAGGGAGCAGAAAGGAGCGGGTAAGCCTGGCAGAGGTAAATGGTACAAAGGATCATCAAGAAATCCTGCCGATACCTTCAACCCTAAAGCAACACAAGGTACATGCCCCTCCAAAGCCAAGTCCCACACAGGATTTTCTCTAACCTGGTTAGATTTCAAAAAGGTCTCCAAGCCATAATCCTATGTGGCCAGACGCCTACAGAGGAATTTTCCCCTGAATAAATCCATGGTGAGAGCAAATACTCAGGTTTCTGACACTTAAAGGAACCTGAATACGTATTTCCTAGAAATAGAAACATGCCTGAACCAGGACCTCGGCTGTCCCAGAGAGTGTCTTTCTCCGTCCTTCACATGGAAGATGATCTATGGTTCCCAGATGCCTCTGATATTCATTGGGGTTCAGACTAGTGGTTATTGGCTTGGCAAATCTGTTCCCATGGTGCTGAATTCTTTCATATAAAGTTGAACGATCTGAATATGAATTTTGAAGAATATCTGGATCATCTGGTTATCTGATTGCCCTATAAACATGTAGGAGATATCTAAGAAACACTTTGGAGTCATAGGGCAGCCCAGCCCTTAGCTGCGGACCTTGACAAACTCAAAGCAGATTGAGTTAAAATCTAGTGATATGGAGCATCTCCTAGGACATGTGGATCCAAGATGCTTCATAAGTAGGAGCTGAACTAATACTTTTGATTCTTTCAGGGAGTGTCCTAGAGAAAAGACTATCTATTTTTGTACAAACAAGCTACTGTGGCCCCTAGGAAAAAGAGCCTTTCATGGCTGCATGTCCCAAATAGGACAACACATTTTCTTGGTATCTAGTCAGATGCCAAGTTTCCTCCAGCAGGTTGGATCAAGTGGCTATACAAAAAATTTCAAAGGCGAACTTGTCTAGAGGAAAGCCAGAATAGGATGCTCAGCAATCCCGAATCAGGCTTACTGAAGTTGATACATAAGAAATTTCAAGATCAAGGCGCTTTTGCCCTGGATGAGCTCGTGTCTTGACTCTTTCTCTGCCATAGGTGTAGACAGCAAGCAGTGAGGTGTCTTTTAAAAGTCCAAAGGAGATTTCTAATCACACAGCAACACTCTCTGATGGTTGGAACACTGGGCTGGGATGCAGAGAAGCTAGATCCTATTCCTATTCAAACTGGTAGTTTTGACTCTGAAGATCTGATATTGCTTTTTTTTTCCCCCATTTTCACCCTTTGTTCTCCTCATTCCTCAAGACAGTTAGAAGAAGGACCTTACCTTCATGCACATATGACCACTGGACTAGGAAAACTGAACAATTTTTGAGTGGGTTTTGGTTTTGGTTTCTTTTGAGAAGCCTCCTAAGATTCTCAATGTTCTTTTAACATTAGTTTGGTCCCTTAGTAACCCTTACCTTTTAGAAGCCAGGGAAGCTCAAAGCACTCCCAAACAGTGGAGATAATAAAGCATTAGACAGCAAAATGTCTGAATCTCTTTCCCCCTCTCTCTCCCACAACTCCTACATGAAGCCAGACTGCTTCATAGGAAACACTGCCCTGGAAATCTGCCTGCTGTTCCATTTTGTATTCCTGCAGCTCTAAATACAGCCAAACCAATTTCATTGTATTTTAAACAAGATCTAATTCTAACAGTGTTCCTCTGTGGTATAAACATAAAGACTTGTGCCTCCACTTTTTATGTTTCTTTGAGACACAAATAAGGAGTCCTGCTAATAGTGTTCTGGTGGTGCAAAATCAGGGTGGAGTAAAGGTTTAAATCACATCTGTATATACTCCCCAGGCTTCAGACTGGAGGGAGGAAGGAACTAAGGGCTCATGTGGCAAGTTGAACTGAGAAGCAGGCTTTTATGGCTGAGTAATAAGCTCATGAAAATTGGGGGTTTATTGACGAAATTGTTGACAGATCTTTAACTTTAGTGGTGCTACTGGGCACCACTATATGTAAAAAAGAAACATTTCTGCACTTAAAAAATTTATTAGCTGCAATTTTTTTCATAAATTTTTTTTGCTTTCCACATATAGAATATGTGCTAGGGAAATAAGAGCACTTTATGCCCTCTGAAACCTAAGCTTTTTTTTTTTTTAGAGGATTTAAAGGTATTCTTTTTTAATACATGCTTTGTTTCTCAAGCTCTGGCATGTCTGAAAGTCCAACCCACTCCTGCAAAGTTCAGTGGGATTGTTGGCTAATTTCAATGCAGCCAGTCTGGAAAGCCGCTTGCTGACAAAAGGTACACACTGGAACGAGTGGCTCAGACGGAAGAGGAGACCCTTGTTTCCTTCTCTTTGAAACACAGCTTCCTCCATCCCTCCCATCAGCTTGTGTGTTTTTCCAAATTATATCAAATCCGGACAGCAAAAATGATGGAGGAGATTGACTGACTTTTGCCCAACTACAAACTAAGAAGATTGCCTCAGGGTCTCAGAAACAAGCTGTTCCCCAAGACTGACTCCCTAATCTTTCCTGTTGTTTCTGCAAATCCTCCTCTCCCTCTGTGTCTTTCCCTGTGGCCTGTGACACTTGCCAGTGGTTTGGAGCAGCGACCTGACCGCTCACTCCTGCCCTAGGAGGTAACACCACACTCTCCAACACCTTCCTCTTACAAACACCTGTCTACCTTGCTAATTACTCTGGAGTAGGAAGTTCCCCAAGTGAACTAACTTCATCATTTGGAAAGAAGCACCATCCTGTCCTTGCTGGCCCCTCAACCCTCAGAAGCTGACAGCCCCTCGCTACCATCAGTTTTTCCTTGGCAATGATGTTCTCTTTGTAGGGAAGGATGAAAGAACCATGAGGGGTTTCTACATGCTAGGTGCTCACCAGCAGCTTCTTGGCCACTGTTGGCTGTAGTCAGCAAATGATAATGCTTGGAAAATCCAGTGCCACCCCTCTGAGATCTCTCCTCCTGCACAAACAAGGCTGAACTTTTCTCTCCTTCCCTGGCTGTGACCATGGAGGGGGCTAAGAGATGTAGGACAGCCTGCCCAGGGCTGGGAAAGCCAACTTTGTCTCTGACCAGTGGTAACAAGCACCACAGGAAAAGATAATAGCTCCCCTCACTAGGAACAGGACCTCATGCACTTATTTTACCCCTGCTCACCAAGAAACCTTTCTATTTGCAGGCAGGAGCCTACAGCACAGCCAAGAGGTCATCACCAGCTTGGTCAGAGCAACTTCTTGCTTCAGACTTCAAGAAGAGCCTGAAACACAGCAAGGCACATGCCCTGAGTCTCGCAGGCTTGGTCAGGTCACTGTACGGAACGAATCAGCCTAAAGTAACACAGGCCATATTAAAGATCTGCAAGTCATCACCCATAACATTTATTCAGAAAGGGAGCTGGCATCAAAACTCTCTTCCCTTTCCCTCAATCTAAATCTCTCCATCTCCCTTTTTCTTCCATTCCCTGGTGTTTTCAAGCAAAAAAGTGTATCTGAGGATTTTTTCCCTCCTGTTGTGAGTCATCAGAAATCAGCTCAGGAGCAAGGCACGGTGGAGCCACAATGAAAGGCTAGCAGGGAGCAGAGAGAGAGCTGGTCCTGTTCATCTGTGCCCATCCTCCTCTTTGTGGAAGCATGCACCTGGTAGGGATGGGAAAGCATGGAAACAAACACGTGGGAAAACAGGGACTGTGAAGCCATCTCTGTTCTGTCTTGCTGATACAACCAAGAGGGAGGATGAGCGCTCTGAAGAGTAAAAACATTTCCTTTCACCCAAGAAAGCAACAGATGGTGTAATGTCCAGAGTCTTGCAACAAACTTATGGTTTCAAAACCTCTTAGACCCCTCCCTCTCCTTCCCCCAGGTGGGAAGTATTTACTTGCTGACACCTGCCCCCTCCCACCAATCATTCCTTGCATTTGCAATAGCAAATATGTTCCTTTTCTTTACCATTAAAGCAGGAACGTGGATGAATGCATTTGGAAACCTTTACTTCTCCAACTGTAGTGCCTTATACAAAAAGATATGCAAGAATAAAAGCAGCACAGAACTTGGGGGAGCAGAAACTTTGGCTGAGGGTAATGCAGAGTACAGAAAAGCCTGCAGAAATGTTTGACTGTACTTTCGACTGAGAGAATGAAGAACTCTTCTCTGGGGCTTGTTAGAACTGTAACTGTCTAAATTAGAAGAGCAGGGTAGGATGAATATTTAATAGGGTTTTTCCACAGGGCTGTTAACATTTAGCAAACAAAAGACATCCATGATTCGTTTTCCTTCTCACAGGGGGCAAACGAGTTAACAGATGTAACGAGGGAATTAAAAAGGGATGCTCCCAGCACTGAGAACAGCTGTTGCCTTTAACAGGTACCTGGAAAACTGGGAACACTGAGGTTCATGCAGCACCTATAGGACAAGGTGGGTTTAGGGTAGAGCTTGCACACTGCTTCAAACTTGTTTTCTGCTTCAGCGTCCCTGGGTAAGTGCTGCTGTCTAAACACCTTTGACAATCTATGACTCTGCTCCCTTTCTCTAAAAAAGATCTAGTTAGAAGGTAACTCCTGGGCTGCGGTCAGCATGGCCAAGCTAGTCATGACCTGACTCCAGGTACTTCCCCAGGTGCTCATCCTGCAGAGAATGCATGAGACTGTGTTTCAGGGAGGTCCCTGACCACACCAAGAGAGGGAGAAGACAGCCCTGTCCACAACAGCTGCAATCTCTCTGCAGTATTGTGGGGCAGGGGACTAGCGCCAGTGGGGATGCAAAGAGGTGCTGCCTCTCCCTTCTCCTGCTGAGGTGAATCGGCCCCTCTGCAGCACATCCTGTCATCCTTATGGTAGGTCAGCTGGGCAAAGAAATGCTTCCTTTGCACAGGGAGGTGTGCCACTCTGGAGGAGGCAGCCTTGGGCGCCTTGCCCCATCCTGATGACTCCAGCTGCCTACGTAGATGTCCTGAAATCTGCCCAAACCTTTGAATAGTCTGGTCCTCCCTGGGCCTGTGCCTGCTGCATTGTTAATGAGTGAATAAGTATAGCATGCTCTGTCTTGCTCCTGACTGCTCAGCTGCCTTGCAAAGAGCCTGCTGACAGCCTGTTTAGGCATTTTTGTAATGTATGCTCTCAGCCTCTGTCGTGGATGAGTGTCCAGCTTCATTTTACAATGCACAAATTACAAAAAATCCAGCTAGACATACAGCTAGGGATTGTTTCTTTTACATACATGCATGCACCCCACCACACATGCCCTTCCTATGTAGACACATAAACATGCATGTAATGCAACAGAGTGCCATGAAAATAATACTAACACTCCAGGTGAGGCACATCACCAGCTTTGTCACGGGGCTGGTAATGAGCATTTCAAGCCTTGCCTTTGCTAAGCCATGTCATGCAAAGTCACTCTCCAGGAGAATGTGCCCCTTGCTGTAGTACCCAGACATCTGCAAAACTAAATAGGAGCCAGATGCACTAAAGAGCTTTAAGAGACTGAATGTTGGTTTTTTCCTAGTCCTTCCTCCACATTTTGCCTCCTTGTTTAGAAGTTCACCTCTAGCAAGAGCTGAAAAACCTGTTCTTGCAGTCTTTTCTAGAGAGCCACATCAAAGCAGAACATCGAGATGATGACCAGATATACTGGTGCAACACTAATCCTTTCCGATCTCTAGGCTTCCCCTCCCTCCCGCTAAATCTGACCACAGCTCGCTGCTGTGGGCCAATACTGCTAGCCCTATTTTAGTCCTGTTTTGAAAATCTGTTACTACTGGTTCTAAAACATACATTGGGGACTAGACACAGACCACAGGCAGGATGGAGCTTTCTGAACTGGTAGCAGGAGACAGATATGATGCAGAGTCCAGGTCTAAAGCAATGCAAGACCCTATTTTGATTTCTGTCTCTGCCCCTGGAGTGCATATCATACTTCAGCAAGGCTCTCACACCTGTCTGTGCTGGCCTCTGCTTTGTTTTTGTCCCAGAGAAAGTGAAAAATTCAGGCTCAATCCCTGTTCTGACACGATTCTCTGCAGTGATTTTCTGCAGGCAGCTCTTCTGATGCTGGAGGTCCAAGGCTGGGCTCCTTCCATGCCTGAGGGCCTAGAATCATGGCAGAAGTGTCATCATACCATGTCATAACACCAGTGTCTGCCAACTGCCACCCACTTTGACCGATCTCCCTGGTGCTTGTAATGGCAAGCCACAATAACGCCATCTTAGCAGTCAACTGTCCCAAACTTGCTTGGAGTGCTGTTACTGCTTCAGAGAACAAAATTATGGCGGATGTTCCCTCACCTACAGCTGCCTCCCTGTGGCACTTTCTGTGTCCAGCCTGGACAGAAAACTCAGCCTAGAAACAGATTTTAATTATGTTCTGGAGTGTAATGGTGAGAGAGCCTGGGCCCACATTATCCCTTACACTGGTCCCAACCATGCTTCTACCTATGCATGACCTCCTCTACTTCCTTGCAAATTTAGGGAACCAAAAACAGGCAGGAAAGTTTTCTTGCCTCTTTCCTAAGGGAATCTGATATCACCTGGAGCAGGATAGAAGAAGCTGCAGGCAAAGGACTACCAGAAGTCACACTGATGGTGATCAGCTCACACAAAGCACAGATGAAGATCATGCCACATCTCAGCCAGCTGCCTGACACACACTCCTCTGGAAAACACAGAGGTAGCCTCCAAGTCTTTGTGCTTGGATTGCACTGGCAGAAGGCATGCAGCCTGCTTCTACATCCTGTGAAAGCAAAACATGGGAAAACACCATGAGTCTCAAGTTCAGACTGGCTCAAATATCTATTAGGCTAGTGATTGAGGGGCAAAGGGGAAGAGGATCCAATATGCACTATAGAAACACACAAAGAAAGTCTGTGGGCAGTTGATTCATTTTGTGGCTTTGAACCAAATACAAATCTCTTTGTTTCTCAACTGACCTGTCTGTGAAGAAGGAACAAAAATACTGAGTTAAGACTGATGATTTTATTTAATGGAAAAAGCAAGTACATGTGGCACAGAAAGGCAGTGTTTGTACTAATATTCGCACTGATGTTTGTACTGATAATAGAATGTGTTATTATGTACTAATTGTCAGGAAGCTGGATGGCATGTGTTAGAATAAATTAGGAGGCTTAGAAAGGAGTGTTTCAACAAGACCTAACACAAAAGGCTAAATGACATACAATAGCAATGTACTGGAGACAAAGGTGAGTGGCTTGCTTTGGGTTGGAATGCATTCAACCTTTTCCAGGAGATACACTGCTGCTATATTTCAGCTCCTGTTCCAGTCCTTTTCATAGGGTGATACCCTTTTATTATATGCTTTGGGATGTCATCATTATTGAAAACATTATTGAGAGACGCTTGTGAAAATGAGAGTGTCAAGATTTGTTAAGGACAGACCTAACTGAGTGCTGAGCACTTCTTCCTAAAGCCAGTCCTGCTGAAGCAACTCACTTTTGACTCGCATACACCAGTGATAACTCACCCTCAGCTCCAGGTTTCCCTGTCATGATTTACCGCTCTCCCTGATATACTGTGGTTGGGTTTTCAAGGCCACTGATGCGTAAACAGCTTCTTCAACCCTGAACTTCCCTGGAGTACAGTCTGCTGTTTATTTAGATGTACAAAGAGATACAGATATATATGTGTTTATATACACGTATATGTGTATGTATAAATGTGTATATACGCAGCATGCACTTTTCCAAAGCTCTCATACATTTGTTAACTAACTGTGTGACACAATTAATTAATTCATTGTTTCAGAGTTCCAGTAGCATTAGATGAATGATTCCAGCAGAAACTTAGCCAAACAGATGATTTCAGAAACTTCTCTCCATGGCTTTGTCATTCTGGGAAACAGGTTTTTCTTGCAAAAAACTTTTTTTATAAAACAGATGGCTCATGTGAAGCACTTGAAATTCCACCAAATCAGAGCTAATAAAACCAGCCAGCTTCACTGAACCTGGTGGGTGCTAGGTAACTTGAAGGGGAAATAAATCATGTGTGAGGCTGACACTGCTAGTGGTTATTGCTTTGGATTTTTGCTGTGTCCCTTGTTTGTACGATTTGCTTTTAATTAAGCTTAGTCATCTGCACTGCACCGCACTGTGCTGGATACAAGGTAGAGCACACAAGTCTTTCTACTTCATTGCACTAGCCTCACTAACCATCACGAGCTCCTTACCCATTCTGTGATCGAACAGCACAAGGTGACACTCACTGTAAGGAGTTTTGTAAAAGGGAATGCCCTACCAGGCAGTTCCTACGACTATGAAAGGGAGCAGAGCATGACATATTCCTCTGAAACTTGGACTGTGCAGGATTTAGGGGAGAAGAATGAAGGAATTTTCTTTAAGGAGCTCCTTTCTGTGAAAAAATAAAAGGCAGGTCTGGGTCAAGACTGACATTTTATTGACATTCTCTTAACTAGCATGTTTCTGGGAAATTTTAACAGACTAGTTTCTACATTTTAAGTCTGAAATGAACTTTTAGAACTTCTGAAGGCAAAAATGGAGGGAAAATGTTTCCATTTCTTTCAAAACAACAATCAAAACAAACTTCACACTGTCTAGAAATCTGCAGTTTATGAAGAGAAGAAAAAGAAAGAGAAAAAAGAAAATCAGAACTTTTGTTTCTGTCTTAAACTGGTATGAATTTGTACAATTTTCTTTTTATTTTAAATTCCAAATTTGAAATGAAATTAATAGTCATGTTCCTGTCACACTCTCCTTTTTATATTCAATTCAGTCACCCATGCTGGACTGGTATCAACAAGAAGAACAGATACATTATAGGTGAAGAATCAACATGATTAGCTTTTACTTTCAAGAAGTAAGTTTTTACTTAGTTCAAGAAGTAGTTCTGCTTTTAGAAACATCCCACAAAGACACCAAGCAGCCAACAAACAGCAAACTGACCTAGACTGGGAAATCAGTGTCAGCAGTGATATTTTTTGCCGAATTACATGTTAATTTCTGATCTTTGATACAGTAAATGTAAATCTCATCTGTAGGTGTACCTTAAATACCTGTAGGTATGAACTCTTGTAGGCACCTACATATAGACCTTAAATGTCAATGTCCGAACATGCAAACTGGTCTCTCTGAAGAAGAAAATTCAGAACGACAACGAAGGGTTTGTTGATGGCACTTTCTCTAGGCAATATTTAATGCTACTAGTTGTAAGGTGTATTACATGTGTGCATTTCTTCTCCCTTAGTACCTCCATTGGTCTTCATGGACCTCCTTTCAGAATTCCTCCACAAAGACCTGTATACTCCCATACTGTAGATGAAGTCCTGAAGGACCAGAGAAAACATTCTCATGAAGGAGAAAGAGGAGCCTGTCACCTAGCAACTTCAGAGTAACCTAGATGTGAGTTCTCCTGGGAAAAGGATACCCACTTAGATAGATCCCTTCTAGAAGGATTCAATATGGAAATGTTCTGATCTGCCTGGTTGCTAAGGGAATTAATGAGAAAATGGGCAATTGTGCCATGCTGCAGAAACATAACATTTTCTGCTCTGAAATATAGTGTAAATAGGATAGCCAGGGAGCTTTTCTAGCCAGGATTTCACTCAACAAAATGTTTCCAAATGGAAAACAAGCACATCCACTGGGTAGCAGTAGGTATCATGGAGGTTTCCACTGCCAGTCCCTTGCCAAAACCACAGGAAATGTCCTTTACCTCAGTAGGTGGTGGCATGCAGACAAATCTGCAGAGATTCTGAATTACACAAAATATGATGGGGTTCCCTTTCCCCCTGGCACAGCAGTAAGGCAGGCACTAGATGGGTAAAGGGCTTCACAAATGCTTCTCAAATGTCTGAAGACATCTTCAGAACAGGAAGGTTATTTTTTTGCCAGTTTACCAGGGATGAGGATTAGGAATAACTAGGTTGGGGGATTGGCTGTTGCCAAAGAGCCTGGCCAGAGGAGCTGGGAAATGCACCAATTTAATGATGGATCTAGGGACTGTCAGAAGGTAAGTACAGAAAACATTATTACTGTTCAAGGCCTCCCCTTTACAGGACATGTGAGCTAGCAAAAAACAGCTGCCAAGGTCCTGACTGAGCAGATGAGTCTGCTGCTGGGCACATATGTTGACTGAAGGCAGCTGGGATGCTCTACACAAAATTCCGTTATTTGTGTTTTCTTACTGGGATATCCATCCAAACCACTAAAGGTGAGAATTGTCCTTGTATTATTAAGATGCCTGCCAATTACAGAAGTATCTTTTTAAATTGTACTGGTTCTCCTTGACTACTCATGGACTATGCCTACAGAGCAGTTCTTCAATGGTTCTGCAGAAGGACAACTTACTTCTTCTGGATCATATGTGTATGATTTGGTCCACTTTCCTTGTACGTTTTCTTAGGGTGTGACCCTCAATGGATTCCAGATTAATACATCATTTTGTTTTCTTTTGTTTTGTTTTTATTTTACCCAAATGGTCTCCACTGGGGGTTGAAAGCCAAGCTGGTAGATTTTTCTTGTATTATCAGCCTTTGGAATGCTTCTCTCTCATTGTTTCAGCTCTCCTCCTTCATATTCAGCAGTGAAATGTGTAAATTGCACATTCTTTTTAAACAGTTTTAACCCTTTCATGTTACGCAAGACCTCAGAGTAAAGGAAAAGAATGTCCCTCTCCAGCTTTAATTACTTATAATTTTTACTATTAATTGCTACTGTGTTAGGCTTTATACAGAGACATAACAGGATGCAGGCTTTGCCTTTTATAACCATTTTCAGCTGAAAAGTAGGAAACGAATTTAGAGCAGGTACAGGTTGAAGAATCAAGACCTCAAGACCTTGCACATCTGTCTTGGTTTGAAAGACAGATGTCTGCAGAGGAAGGCAGGAGCCTCCCTTGAAATGGAAAGTGCAACCCCCTTCCCTCCTAATTATTATAATTTTGAAATTAACGGGCCTTCAGGCAAGGATATGGGGAATAGGAATAACAGTTCTTTACTAATATATATATATATATATATATATATATATATATAACACAAGGCAGGGAAAAACAAACAACCCACTGGTTTACACTGACAGAGTCAGAAATACAACGTGACACCCTGTTAGGGTGGCAGTAGCAGTCCGATAAGATGGTGGCTGCAGTCCTCCTGAAGCGATGGATGTAGTTCTGTTGAAGCAGCGATCTTGTAAAAGGGTCTGGTCTTCCTCCGAAGGTCCAGTGGTAGGTGGGTAGGTCTTGTCCTCTGGAACTCCAGTGGGGGAAAAAACTCCTCTGGGAATCCAGTGGAAGAAGGCTGCTAGGGTGTTCGAGATCTCAGTTTTTATTTGGCATGGACTGCTTGGCTTCTTCCCCCCGGGCGGAGCATCTCACAATGGGATGGGGAGTCGTGAGGCAGTTCCTTGATGGGCCATTAACAGGAGATAGTCCAGGAGGGAGTTATCCATGGGTCAGGCGATAAGGCATTGTTGTGCCCATTGACAGAAGACAGTCCAGAGGGGGGAGGCAGGGAGCACCGCCCCACCTGGTCTCAACAGCTCCTGAAGATGGTAATAGAATACTTTTTTTTTTCCTTTTGGCACATTTTACACTGGACAACATCACTCTTCTGACTGCAGTGCTAAGAAGCAGGAAGTTCCATTCATTGAAGAGCAATTTAGAAATTTAAAGCTCTCAACACTTCTGTGCAAATATCTATTTCACAGAGGAAGCCTTCAGCTATTACACACCTGATTCAGACATGTCAGTTTGATGTCTAATGTTTAATGGCCTGAACCTTGGCCTATGGGTCTGAGAGTTGGGTGCTTTAAGTATCTGCAGTTTTTGTTGACTTCATTTGGGTATGTAGGTGCCTCTCACTTCTCAAAACCAAGTTCTTAATGGTTTCTTCCAGCGAGTTTCTGTAAGGAAAAAAAAATGAATTCAGAGCTCATTAGTCCAGCCTGGAGATGTTTGGTTATCTGGATCATAGGCTTGGGACTTTCTCCTCTAAATATGTACATCTGTCTGTGCTCACACTAGGAGGAATAATTGCACTTCCCAGAACCAGATTTGCGTCTGCTAGTTCCAACCAAAGAGGGGAAAGAAAGAGCTAGCTTTTAAAAATGTAATTAATACTAATGGAAAATAAATAGATGCATATGTTCCCTGTAGCCCGTGATGGCCTTTTCTGAGAATGCTTATTCATACTTAACTGTGACAAGGAGTAGATGGTTTTCCAATGAGCAATCACCTCAAGCTGGAAGTTGGGAAGGAAAGGAGAGGAGCCAGATGACCTGAGCAGAGGGCTGAGCACCAACAAGATGAGAGCCCATCCTTGGTAAAGCCTATAATACAAGGACCTCTCAGCACAATCCCATACATCACAGGCCCTGTCCAACCATCTGCATATTAATTCAAAACTTTGCATGGAGCTGGCTCTACCCCTGCCACCCTTCTGAGCTGAACTGGAACCAGGCCACCAGCAGGGTCTGGTTTTGATTAACCTTCTCATTCATGCAGCATCAACCAGCTTAATTTTTTTATTATTGCTGTGAGGGAGAAAAATTAAAGAAGGACTTGCCTGGCATGGTGCGGCCTGCAGCTGTTTCATCTGAATTTCAGAGAGCGAGAGCAGAAATATGGAGAGACCTGGCTAAAATGGAAAATGTTAAGAGGGGATCGGGTACAGAAAACACAGCTGCTGCTGGGCAAGGGTCTGACTCCTGGGCCAGAAATCTGGATTGCAATACCCTCTCGGAAGCTTGGAAAGAACATCTTTATTGATTGATGTTTGTCCTTTTTCTTTCAGCCAAACCCTGTTTCCAGCTGCTTCAATGTTTTGACAGAGCCTCAAATTCAGCTTTCCTTTTTGTACTCTCTTTCCCTCCATTTTCAGTCTACTTTCTTCTTGACACAAGCAAAACCCACTGACAACCCGACAAGATCACAGCCTCTTGCCCTTGATCCTCTTGTACTGAGTCCTTGCACATGGCAGCGAAAACCCTCTGTTCTGCACCACATTTCTCCCTGCACTGAAAAGGACCTACTCTTGTTTAGATCATCTTGGGCTGGATGTTGCCTCACCCTAATGAGCTGAATGTCTAAAGTCACTGTAAAATGAGGGTCATTTTTGGGTCTTCTGCTTTATGCTGATATCCATTTAGCTTGTAACAGCCAGTTGTGCCCACTACACAAAGCACGTTTGCAAAAAAGGCTGATGCATCTCCTCAGAATACTCTTTGTAATGTTGATTGAGCTGGCCCCAGAGCCCAGGTTTGGTGAGTGATGCAACCTTTCACCTCCAAGTTCAACGTGGAAAATTACTTTCAGAGCTATTACTGTTATTCCAGGATGATGAATATAAGAAAAAGAAACAAACAGATATATATGTTAAAAGAAAAAAAAAAATTTAAAAATAGACAGAAAGAGGCAAAAAACAGACAAAAAAGCAACATTATAATTCTTTCAGTGAGTCTTGTTTCCTATGTAATTGCAAGAAATGAAAAAGGGCCAGTTTCCCAGGTGAACGCTGCAGCGGTGTACATGGACTTTATTAGTTTCCCAGAGGTTTAAACAGAGCTTGACATTTCACATTTCACTGAACATTACACTCGTACAATGGGTTGGGTAGTATATTTTTGAGCCAAAATTTCTCAAACAAGGGCGTCTAACTCTCTGAAGCCAGATCCATGTTTGGGCACCTAAAATTTCTGAACACCCACAGCTTTTTCTGATTTTGATTAGATTTGTTTGTGCTCAGCACTTCTGAAAAATCCTTCTGATTTTATTTAGGTGCCTGTTGGCAGGGTTGTCTACACTTCAAAGAAAAAAAACATGGAGAGAGGAAGAAAATGGAAAATAAGCAGTATTCTTAACTTGAAATGACTTATAACAGAGGTTCAAATTCAACTTTAGGATCCTTTATTGGCCCATCCCAAACCATTCTGGATTGTTTTGGCTTCACTAGTGCTCTAAACGATGTTGACTAACTTAGGTTGTCTATGCCAAATTAAGAACATTTCTAACATTTATTTTTTTGCATAGATTTACTCTTTTGATTTCTGTATGCTACCTTAAGGACCACAGCTGGAACATTTTGCCCCAGGACCTTACTCATTGCACTCCAGGAGGAAATATGACAAAGAATGGAGAATAATGTTCTCTCAAATAAGTTCTCCTGCCAGTACCCAAGACCAGTTCCCAGCACAATCTGCACACAGGACAGCATGTAGTAGGTAGAACCAGAAACCCCTTATAGAAAGCTCATGCTCTGCTTTTTGGTACCTGCATGAAGAGCAACAGGAAAAAAAAAATGATTCAGTGTGGGTCCAAGGATTATATCCTAAAGAAGCTCTATGGAAAAGAGGCTAGACCAAGATAAGAAAAACAGCAGGAAGTTATCCAGTGCCCAGCAACGGGTGTCCCAAGGAGCAAAGCTGCTGGGACAGGTCATCATGGGACATGAATGAGGTAAGAGGTCCTTTCTCCTTCCAGTTTCTATGTCTCAGTTCCTCATATCTCCTGCCATTTTCACTCAATCCCTAGTCTTCCTTCGGGCAAATTTCCACTGGTTTTGCCAGAGGAAGCACTGAGTAACAGCTGAGTCAGGTTTTGAAGACTTGAGTGTGCAATCTTATACACGACACACTGCAGAAATATGCTTCACTGAGTGATGGGTTTGGGAGCAAGGGAAAGGAAAACCCCAGCTGCAGGTGCACCCCCTTCCCCCCAAGACCAAAGGACAGCAGAACTTTTTAATATCTCATAATATTTAGTTTAATTCTTTTCAAGGGGGAGGGGGAAATCTGAGCGTCAGATTATGTAACCTTAAAAAATGTGTTTCTACTTAAAAGCTAATCAACATCTCCCACATCAGACAGTAAACGTGGTGCTGTTGAGCAGGATTATTCCTGATCTCTGCTTTGTCTCAGCTGTGGATTAAAAAGTGTAATGTTATCCTGTTTAATATTTTAACCGTATGGGCTGCAATTTCATGGGCAATTATATGACAAGGGAAGTGCTCAGCAAGCCAGTATCAATACAAAAGATCTTCATTTCCCTAAAAGCCACATTGAAATCTTTTCCAATGGTAACAGGGGTCTGTCTCATCACCTCTCTTTTCCACAAACCTCTATTTCTTTACACTTTTAGTAAGCCATTTTTTTGCTCAGTGATGCAGGGAAGACTAGAACTGGAACTTGTACCTGCAGAGTGGGTGCTCAGAGCCAAATGCGCACAGCTACACGTACGAAGCCATTCTCAGCACATCAAGATAACAACCATATCCCACCCCACGGCCCTAGCCAACGTTCTCTATTTGAATCAGCTAGTGGTTTGTGCTTTTTCCTGTTTGATGTCTTGCACTCACACAGCAATAAGGATGAACACTGAGGAGAAACTAGGATGAATGTTTAGCTGGATGTCAAGAAAGAGTCTTGTACAGAGTGTATGGATCAGTTCTCTCGGACCCTTACATGTACTAGAATAGAATAGACTAGACTAGACTAGACTAGACTAGAATATTTCAGTTGGAAGGGACCTACGACAATCATCTACTCCAACCATCTGACCAGTTCAGGGCAGTGACTAATACTGAGTATTAGCAGTTCACAGTCCAGTCCCAGAAGTCACTGCAAAGCTGAAGTCTGTCCTGTGATGAACTTATTTCCAGCCTCAAACTGAACCTTCTATTCCTCTATCAGTGGCCTGCTCTGAGCAACTCGTATATTTTGTAAAGCTGAGCTCATTTAGTGTTGCTGTCAAGATGAAATGTTGCTAAACCCTGCATCAAAATTTTTTTCCAGCATGGTAACTTCATTCTTTTTACCCAAAGTTTTACTGAAGGTGTAATGCTGTTTGTTTCCTGTCATGTATCACAGCGAAATGTTGCTGTGCAGTCTTTCAAATAACTTGTAGCTCAGCCCACTCAGGGCATTTCATCTGTGATGTTATACCTATTAACTAGATATAACTAGTTTTTAAAATATTTTTCAATGAATTACATGAAAGTTAGAGTTATACAAGGGCTAAAATCTGTTGTCTTCACTCAGACAAAACTCACACACAAGCCAACAGGAATTTGGCTTAATAAAGGAATTCAGAATCTGACTCAAGAGTAAATGATTTTAATAACACTAATGCTACATTAATACAGTTCATGCAAAACACAGCTTTAATTACCATTTTTTAAGAAAGAGTCAAAAGATCTGTATAAGCAAATAAATTCAAAGTCTTCGTCCTAAATGGGAATTATATTGGGCTACAGACCACTCCTTGTTTATATATATATATATATATATATGAAATGAAGACAAGAAGTGTTTGGACTTTGTTATGGCATCTGCAAACTCATAAAAGAATGCAGATAAAGTAGTATGTATGCTCTCTGAGTGTTTGAGTTCCTGGTGATTTACTATGATCAAGGCCAGGAAAACTGTTTTACTGAAAAAGGGGGAAAGATACAAAGGCAGTGACCCAAAAAAGATCAGTTTCACATGTATCAAAGCAGACAGCTAATCAAGTCCTGGACTTGGCTGTCCCAGCTGGCTGTTTCCTAATGCCCTGTTGTTTTAGAGATTTGATTGGATGCCTCTGCATTTTTTAATGTTGCTAAATAAATGTAAATACAACTGCATAAAATATAATCATTGGCATGGTATATTTGAGCTCATGAGTTCCACACGGCTATAGAAATCTATTTCATTCACTATAAAACACTAACACTCTATGGATCATCTTTGTTTCCTTATTGCTTTTTCTGTGTGCAATGTATATAATTTCAAATTTGGACGGATTTTGAAACAGAAGTGAATACAAACACAGCATGAATGTAGTTTATGTGACTTCCCCTCCTAATGAATGTGCTCTTAAGCGAATGTACATAATCCTCATCTGTAATTTGGAAACAGGTTAAATACCTGTGAAATGAAAAATATCACTGTGTACTTTTATCAGTTTATTAAAAGAAACTGGTTTTCTCTCCATGGACCAGTCAGAGGAGGTGTGAGAGTTTCTAAAGACACAGGGAAGATGACAATTTTTTAATTAGGTTATAACTAAAAATAAAACTGGGCAGAGATTTTAGTGACTAGACTGTAAGATTGATCTGCCTTTAAGGTCCCCAAAGGGGAAGCTGTGCTTCTCTGGGTGCAGAGACAGAATTTGACAAGGGCCCACAGGAAATGATTCTGCTCCTAGGGAGGATGCACAATGGGATATTGCTCAAGTTTCTTCACAGCATGTGTTCCTACTGAGTGAGGTGTGAGGATTTTCACATCACATTCACCACACCACACTAGCACATTTTTGGAAAAGGGTGACCTGTTCTCTCATACATGGCATGTAAGCAGTCCAATGGTCACTGCCCAGAGCTGTTCCCAAATCCTTCTTCTCACCAAAGTACCTAAGTGCTAGGAAGGAAAGACTGGAAAAAGACTTCACCAAAAATGGAAGCCACCTGCACAAAGGGGACCTCTCACATACAAATGGGCAATTATTTTTCTGATGGTCACAAAGAACTGAAGTCAAGAAAGAGCATAATATGTTTCCTCTCATTAGGTTAGAATTAGGAGTTTCTCAGGCTGTTGGAGAACATTTCATTTACTTTTAGGGACTTTTTAACTACACAGATGCTTTTGCAAAGGAGGATTTCCAAGAAAAGGAAGGTTAAATCAAACCAACCGACTCTATCCAGTGTTACTAGGAAAGGGAGATAATATCACAAGTCAGAAACCCTGTTAATGTCATTTATATCAGAACACAGGCTTGTGGGCATGTGGCTATAGGGAGGTGCTGAGGTCTTTGCTGGAATAGCTAAGTACCCTGTGAGATGGAAGTTGTACCAGCATCCAATCTTCACATCTTCAAATTCTTGGCAACATGGGATCCATGACAATTAACTGATAATTATGAGGAACTTACCACAAAAGGCTCTCTTGCAAGAGCAGGCAGAATATGCTGATTTTTTTGTTTGCATAGATTTGCCTAGTGAGCCCCACATAGATAAGTCTCACTCTGAACTGACAACAATGCAGCTTGTATGCCTTTCTAGAACAGGCAGAAGTTATAGCTAAAATTCAGGAATCACTGCATACTAGAAGCCAGTTTAAAGAATAAAGAAAAAAAAAATGAAGTTGGCAAGAGACATAAGTTGTCTTTCAATATGTGGCAAGTTGTTATAAAGAGGTTGATAATGACTCTTTTACTATAGCAACTGATTAAAAGATGAGGGGAAAATATCCCAATTTACAGCAAAGAAAAGTTGGGTTGGAAAATAAGAAGAACATAACTGTAATAGAAACAAGAAATTTAGGAGGACATACACTCTCTTTTTGCTGAAGCTTTTTGAGGCTTGACTGCTGGCTATACAACATGTTCTTCACGTACATCTGCCTCATTGGAGGGTGGTAAAATAACGTTTCTCTTGAGACTCCTTCCTGTTACACAACACTGCAATCTCTGGTATTTTACAGAAAATAAATAATTATCTGTGACTATGTGGGTATCTAAACAGAGTACTTGATTTGGCCCAAAAAATGCCAGACAGAAAGCAGTAATTGTGCAGATTAAGTCCAGAACAATACCTCCCAGGAGTTTAGATTAATTCAGATATGGGACTTTGATTCCGCAGGTATTTTGGCTGGCTGGGAAATTAGGTCATTAACTATCATTATAATTTTAAAAGTTGTTTATGGAAGCTCCCTAGGTGCTTTCCAGGGATTCAGCAACTCCTGCACACTACTTAGAAGAGCTGACATGCTGTGATGCAGTCTTCCCAAAGTTTGGGGAGGTCTAGATCTGCGAATTTGACTATGACCATGTTCTGAGTAACAGCAGTTCAAAAAATGGGAAATTAAGGATTATTACAGTCTCCTCATCCTAGTAAGAGATTGGGAGAAGGAACCAGGACTTTCCCTTCTCCACAAGCGCATGAGAAGGGTTGACAGGGAAAGAGTCAAAGCCATGCTAAAGCTCACCCCATCAGTAGATGCATTTCAGCAAACATTAAAATCCAAAGGGAAGGGAAAGAACTTGCACTGGGTATGAAAATCCCAGAGGTGAGAGCAAGCCTTTATGTCAGGTAGAATTTGCCTCACCTTTTACACACTTCCCATAATTGCTCTTACCACATCAGATAATTACCTAGTCCTTCTGTGTTTCAGCTAGTTAGGGGCAGGGCTGCCAAAAGCTTGGAGGTTATCTTTGCTTAAGCATCCAAGTATTAAAAGGCTTAGCCAAAGCTTATCTCAGATTCTGGAGGCTTCGACGCTGGCCTCTCCATCAACTTCCTTTGCAGGATCCAAAACTTTTTCTCTCCTCAGTCACAAGTGGCCACTGACTTCGAGGAAATCCAAACATATCCTGTCCTTGTATTATCCAATTATCTTCAAAACACTGTTGATTACAGCAGCAGTACTGTTGCTAGAGATGGGCTTTACCTCTTCATCTGAGGCCTGGGTTGAACCTTCCCCAAGATGTAGATCCTGATTTCAGTTTGATTTAAATGGATTACGTAATAGTGCCTCAGCAGCATTCACATCTAAATCTGAACTCTGCAAGAATTCGATGATGTTCATTTCTGGCTCACTCCCGAACACTTGTATTCCTGCACCAGACGCCAAATCATACATTTTTTACCATCTCTATCTTTTTGGTTAACTGATAAAGTAGTCAAAATGGAACTTTACCAAACTTTCTGGCTTAAAATTGTCTTTCGAGTGAGAATGCACCAGGCACTTATCTTCAGCAATGAACAGTTTTGGAATTGTTTAAGAAGAAAAGTTCAGTTGCCTGAGGATAGTGGGAGGTGAGCCAAAGTGAGCTGAGTTTAGGTGGGAAAGAGAAATTATCAACAGGGTACCAGAAGAGAGAGGCACGTCCAAATTTGTTTCTCGGCCTTCAGTCCTGCCATTGTTTCTTCTTGAAATTTGATATTGTAAAGTCCAAAAAGGAGTTACAGTGCTGAAATTCCGCCTATCACTGCAAATATCTCCTATTTTCAAACTGTTGCAGGTTCCACTTCTCAGTAATACATTCCTCATGTAGCAGCATGAATCCATAGAAATAAACAGAAACCAGGATGGATTTCTTAAAACATTCAAATAATATTAGTCTTAAAGTATTAAGAGAAGCTGTTAAAATACTTGTGAGGGTGGGTTTGTTTGTTTGGTTTCTTTTTTCTTCTTTTGTTGTTTTGTTGGGGCTTTTTCCCCTCCCTGGCCTTCTTCTGTTTCCTTTTCAATGTTATCTTAAGCTTTCAGGTTCCCTTTCCCAACCATCTTCTTGGAAAATGGGCTGTCGTTTCTAAGCCATCTCCCCAACGATCAGCGGTTTATAAATGTTTGTTTTTCAAATACCTTAATTGTATGGTCTACCCAGAAGTGATCAGCACTGAAAATTATATTTCAGAGCTAAACACAACCAGATGGAGAGAGAACAGCCAGCCATTTGAAAAAGCCTAAAAAACCTTTCTGAGCTCCCCATGTGGTTTGGTTGATCACTGGTTAATTTCATAATGATTTCTCTTGCAGATGGGTGAAAATAATCTGGGTTTATATTTATCTATCAGAAGAAAGAGCCAGGCTTTCAAAGACAACACAGACATATCAATATCAGACAGGCTGTGGAACTGATACAAATGCAACTACTCCTGGCTTCACAGAAACATAAAACCCTTTTCAGAGGCAAAGTTTTCCTTTGTAACACATTCACATTGGACTCTTGGTTTTCATTAGCACTCAGTCATCCTGTTTGGAGACAGAGATCCTTTGCACCTTGCTTTTGCTCTCAGGTGGGTTGAATTACTTGCTTTTTTAATTCAGGGAGAAATGGAACAGCATACAGTGTCATAGGAGATATAAATTATATTGGGGAGAGACATTCCATGCCATCTACTGTATTCACACAGACTTTATAATGAAACATACACACCCTGTCCAATGCCAGACTCATCCTCAGGAATCCTTTTGCTGGCCTGGGTGAGTTTGTTCTTTCCTCTTGAAGCCCTTTTGGAGGACAATTTATGTCCTGCTTTGCTCAAGTAGAGTTTTACATCATTGTCACAGCTTGCCTGTAAGGTCCTTGGACAATTCAACAAGGTGATGGAGGAGAGATGAACGAACTGGTCCTGCCATCATCCAATATCGTTCATATTCTTTTGTGGTTGAGAGTGGGACATGTCTTCCAGAAGACAGTGATGATGGCAGGAAATAACCCTGATGATCTGATAGCAGTTCCTTCCACTCTGGACAGTCAAAGGTATTTGTTCATTCTTGTGGCTTAGTGTGGTTGCAAATTTGGAGAGATAAAAGTTTCAGGAGTTACATGGAAAAGATGATGGGTAATAGGTACAAGTTACTCCTGGGGAGATTCTGACTGGACACAAGAGGAGAATTTTTCATAATGAGAACAATCAGCCATTGGAATGATCTCCTAGGGGAACTGGTGGATTCCCCAACACCAGACACTTTTAAGATTCAGCTGGACAGGGTGGACAGGGTACTGGGCCACCTTTTCTAGACCATGCTTTTTCCAAGAAAGAGTGGACCAGATGATCCCTGAGTTCCCTCCCAATCTGGTATTCTATGATTCTATGATTGAAGACCTAAAATCTTAATCAGGAGGCCAAACAAAACTCGCACTGTGGAACCACTCAGATGCAGCAAGAGGCAGTAAAGTCAGGCGAAGGGATGAAGGGAAACACAAGAGTCATTGGGATTACAAGTCCTTGCAGATGCATGGAGCAGAGCTTCTTTTGCAGTTGAGGCCCTGTTGGCCACCAGAACAATTTATATCCATACCCTGAACTTCGAGAAATCACTCAGAAAATACGGCTCTTGAAAGCTCCCTGGGCTGGACCTCAAAGTGGGCTTGTCATCAGAAGCCTTCAAAACTATATCCTTTCCACGACTTGCTGGGACAAGCTAAAATGAACTGGGGACTCAACAGGCCACAGAAGTAAATGACAACTGCAGAGACAAATAATTGTATTAATTTCCCTTGCCTGTGGAAAAGATATCATGTCCAATAAGCAGTGGAAGAAGAACACAGGCTTTACAGATTTGCTTGTGAAGGGGATACAGAGAACTTTTTTAAATACACCTTTTTCTGTTCAGCCTGGTAAGATATCTATAAATGTTTACATGGTTTGATACCCCTACAGCTTCACAGCTGGTGTCAATAAGTGCTGGTGCAAGCAAGATCTAACTCAGACACTTGGTTTTACATGTTGCCTGAGAGAAGACAGGCACCTTATACTTCAAAAAAAACAAAAATAAATAAATCAACTACAAAGACGTTGCCTCAAGCGGAAGCCCTCTTCAAGGCTCACATTTAATGGCACAAGTGAGCAACTGCAGAAATAAAATAGGCCCTCAAATACACAGGCAACACTCCACAGCGTTTCTTACCAGAAAGTGTCCTTCTGGAGCCTCTGCAGCTGTTGGAAAGATTCTGATATCCTCAATTCAAAAGGAAATTCTCGCCTGAACAGCAGCAGCCTGATGGAGTCCGATATCTCTTCATGGAGATGCTGAACTGAGAAGCGGGTCTGGGGGAGATGAAAACAGGCGAGCAGAGGGATAGGGGAGGAGAGGGCTCAAAAACCCCACAAACGCCGTGAGACTCACTGATTTAAGTGTAAAAAAGCAGGCTGTGGAGTGAGTGGATAGGTCAGAGAAGGAAGTAAAAGGGAGGTTGGGGAGGCTGATTTCTACAATCCTGCTTGCAGGCAGAGGGGACAATTTTGCTTGTCACTGAAATCTTAGAGGAACACAAGACAAATTAAGTACACTTGACAGGAAATATTGTTGACAAGATATGTATGATGGAAAAGAAGGTAAGAAGAGAAAGAATATGTTGACAAATCATAGGTCCATTCAGCTTGAGGTCTAAAGTAAGTACTACCGTGGTATCAGAGACCACTACATTTCATCTACTATCTCTTATTACACCATCAAGGCCCTTGTCTTTACCCTTGTCAGTTTTTCATTGCTTTTTATGCCTCTGTGCGCTATTAAGGTGTAGAGAAATATACTAGCTACCTCCCTGACTGCTGCAAATTAATAGACAAGAGAGAAAGTCTGCAGTCCAAAGGAGAGAGAATAGTCTTAAACAAGACTGCCCTGAAAGAAGTAGTTATAATGGGCTGGTGCACAGCTGCTATGCATCAGGGCTCTCCCAGGTCTCAAAAGACTTGGCGAATAGAACTAGTGAATAACGAGGTTTTTCTGTTCCACTACCAAACAAAATATTGCTGGAAAAAATATTTTATTTTGGACTGAGATTATTTTATTTTTTTATTTGAGGACAAAAATCCCAAAATTAATTCTGGACCAAAGAATAATATTACACCTTGTTTTGAAGTGATTCAACACTTTTTAAATCTTCTGTGAAACGTTTGTCTTTAAAAAGATCAACTTTAAAATAAAATATAATTTCAAAACAAGAAATACATTTGATAACGTCAAACCAAAATTTTTCATTAATTTAGAAAATATTCCCACTTCCTTTGACTGAAACTATTACCTAAATGAGAATGGAGTTCACAGATAGCTTACATTTCCTTTGCAAAACTTAAGCCTCAGTGGCACTATATGCATACAGATCTCCTAATTAGCACTCTTTTCTGTACTATTATAACATCTATTGCATTGTTTCTTTTATTACAATGTTCCTGATTTATAGGGATTTTAACATCCCTTTCCAGCCCATCTACCTGCACTAATTCAGGATCAATTCCAGCTGTTTCATCCCTGCAGATGGTTCTCTAATTGTTCTTAAAGACTTCCAGTAATCCACCTGGAGGAACAACACCCCAAACAATGCACTCAAGTGATTCAGTGCCTTCTGATTATAAAACTTTTTTTCCCTCATTCCTACCTGGGATCCTCTCCTGTTGTTTAAGCCATGACTTTGGTCTGTCATGAGCATGGAGAAACAGAGCATCCATTTCCTTTCTGCAGCATCCTTTCATACACCTACAGTCTAGGATAAACAATGTGTCTTTCTCCAGGTTTCAAGACTTCTGACCTTATTCACCTGTCAACTTCCTCCAGTTGATCTGTATCTTTTTTGGCATCACAAGTCCAAAATTACCCATAGGACTTTGGGAAAACCTCCAGCTAAGACTTTATCAATGCTGAACTGCAGGAAAGTGTTACTGCACATATTTTGCAGGTGAGATTTGTGTTTATCCATCCACCGCGCTGTTTGTCTTTTTTGTGATATTATGACACCATTGACTTATGTTCAGATTACGCTCCACTGCAGCCTCAGACTCCCACTACCCAGAGAGCATCACCAACCCCATATTTGGGAAAATTGTATTTGCTGCCTAAGGCATGAACCTTTTTACTGATTCCTACTGAAGACCACCTTTTTTTTTTTTCAGATCATTTCTCCAGTTCGTTGTAATCATACTAAACTCTCCTCCTGCTTTCCAGCATTTGCAGTTACCCCTAGCTTAGTGTCACCTGCAAACTTAATAAAAAATCTCTGTATTACATCATTCACTGATGAAAATATTGAATAGTAGAGGAAGCAGGAACAAACCCCTGTAGAACTTCATTCCTATATCCTTCCATTTTGTCAGTGAACCATTGATAACTAAGGAGTACGATTTTCCCACACGTTCAATTACTTGCCCACTCTAACCCTTTCAGAGCCACTACTTTTCAGAACAGTCCTCTTTTTTGAGAGTATCTCTAAAATTATGTTTGTTCCCATATATGCACTTCACTTGAATAAGCTCAGTTTATCAAGTATCTTGATTGCTACATCTCTACCTTTTAAATCAAAGTCTCACTTCATTTTCAAGAGGAAAAAATATCTACAGAACATCTTGTGAGGGGCTGAAATACTGGTTTTGTTCTCAATCAAGTTAAAACTAGGCTAACATTCAGATTTCTACCTATTTTTCATCTTTTTCATTGCTTCCTTCCATGGCAGGAATATTTGTGTGTGGGAGGATTGCTCTGTGCTTTTAAAAAAATAAAAATAAAATCAAAAAATGAATGAACACTCCTGCTAGTTCTTTGCAGTTTTATCTGATCAAGCTACTGGATAACACCAGCAAAAGATTTGATTCATACATTTCCTCTTTTAACTTCTTCTCCAGAAAACCTTAATTTGTAAAAATGCCTTAATTCATAAGTTTTTGTTGTACAGCTGTTTAATCATCTCCCATTTAGTGTGGAATTTGTTGGAATTAGAGTGACTTGTGTTTGAAATGAGCATGTTGGGCAAGATAAAGTCCTTACAATGGTCCGTTATCATTCCACAGTGACATTTGCTAACCAAGCTCATGACCTCATCAGAGAATGAAATTATGTTGGTTCTACATGGCCCATTTCTATTAAACCATGTTGACTGACATTAAGTAGATTTGTTCTCTGATTTTCAATTATTTGACTCCTGGATTTGTGTGGGTTTTTTTTTATTTTGCCTAAGACTGGTGTCAAGCTAACGGACTTACTATTAGTTGGGTCATCTTACTTGGCCGTTTTGAATATTGGCACAAAATTAACTGCTCTGATCTACTGGAGTTTACTGGGTAGGCCAAGTTTCATTTGAAACTAGGATAAATTGGCTAGAGATCTCTTCAGACAACCCTTTTAGGCGTCTTGGGTGCAAGTTATTCAGGCCTACTGATTTCAAAATATTTATCCCTCTCTGAAGTTGTTTAAAACCATGCTTAGTTACTAATGGACTGGGATATGAGTTCACTATTCTCATGTCACAGGAGTGCAACATCCCACTTCTTTCTAAATGTAGAAACATTTACAGAATATGTTTGATTTTTCAATGTTGTTGCTAGCAAAAATTTTACTACTTTGATCTAGCCATGGGCCCCTATCACTGTGATGAATCAGTTGTGATGTTGTAAAAACTCTGCAGTTCTCAATGCACAGGAAAGGAAGAAAACCCCACAGTTTGTTGTTTTGTCCAATAAGTGTAATTTATGTCTACTGGATCCCATTTTCTTATCTTTCCTCCATTGCCACTTGTCCTTTCATTGTCCATGGAGAGAGATGCTGGATCCACACAGTGTAAGCACACTACCTGCCTAGAAGTGACTTTTCCAACTCAGAGCCAAGATGCAATAACAGGGAGCAGAACTGTGCTACTGTTGCCTGCAAGTGCCTTTCATAAATAGATACACATGACCAATACTACCTAAGATCCAGATAATTTGTGGATATAACGGTCACTGTAGATCCAGATAATTTGTGGATATAACGGTCATTGTAGTGACCAAATCTCTCCTCTCTTCCACCAACCTGACCTTGTAAAGACACAAAGCTCCATTGTGTCTTTCAACAACTGAGCTGTTAGGACAAATGTTTTTGTGGACAGATTTCTCTTTCCATGGGGCAAGATATATATCTTAAAGCAGATCTTCTCAGGGAGACTGTTCTGTGTTGATTTATGTATTTCTACTTAGCCATTACAATCCAAACTCAAAGCCTTAGACAAAAAGGACAATGCGCTGAGGAGAATCAGAAAGCAGAGACACTGAATTGGCTTCCACATATTAGAGACCTTGAAAGAACCAGTGTCACAATTCAGTGCTGGAGACCAAGTAAAAAAAAAGTCATGAAACAAGGCTAAAAAAGATCTTCTGATTAATTTGCAGTCAGATTAGCTCATGTAAAATGAGCAGCACCTGCCCATGGCCTATGCATGGCCATGGCAAACATGAAAGATGTGCGTGCAGCCCTTTGGCTAGTCCAGGAGGGAAAAGTGCATGTCTGGATGACATTCACTGGTTTTACACATTTCTTAGTCTTGGGAGATGCTTTACCCCTAGTTACTGTCACCCAGAATGTAAGATATTCCTTAATCTTTCCAAGTTACACTCATGAGACTTTCTAGGGGCATGGTGTTACTGAAAGCAGATCAGAATAAAGTGTCTTGTATTCCTTCTGTGCTGTGCATATCCCTATTACTCTTTCACACTCTGGATACTGCTCCATCTCAGGAGCAACTCCAGGTGCTTTCTTAGGGCAAACTGCCAGGTGTTCTGTGCTGTCTGGGCACTATAGGCAGGGCTGAAGATTTAGTCCAAGAGCTGTTATTCTCCATGGGGAAAGGAGGAGGTCTCTCTGGATTTGGACTTCACATTAAAGCCGATGCTGAAGGCTCACCTGGCTTTGTTCAGCCAGCCATGCTGTTTTTGCAGGCGCAGAGTACTGAGCCCTGAAGGGCGGAAGGTTAAACAGTCATGGCTTTGAGCAGGGAAGCCACTGCCTCATAGAGATAGAAGGGTTAAACCAAGCAAATTCCCACGGGGAGGAGGGAAAGAAAAAGGAAGCTGCATGCAGTAAAAGTTTCTCTTGGTGTTTTATACATGAATAATGGTCCCCCTGGGGTTAGCTCCTGGGTTTAGAGAAGGATGTTATCTCGTCTAGACGTACGATCTGAACATCCCCAAAGAGCTGGCGCCTGAATCTCACAGGAGACAAAGTTTCCCCCACTGACTCCCATGGGATGCATCCAAAAGATTTCTATTTCAGAAGCACCTGCAGGTAGATGAGAGGAGAAAGGGGAGGTGGGAACAATAATTCAGACTATCTTCTATGGGTGTTTTTGCTTTTTAATGTAAGTAATATCCAAACTCCTGGATCTCTGCATGCAGGGACTGTGAAGTTTTAGTAGGCTCATAGGTGCCTAATATGAGGAAACATAAGCAGAATGCCCTCTAGGGAGCCTGGTGCCAGCTTCATATGAGATCAGTTCATGATTTGAGTGAGCTTGGGACAAACTCAAAGTGACTTTCAGCCAGTTTCTGGTGTTAGGAAGACAGAACGCAACCCTCCATAGATCAAGTATGTCCTAGTGTTTCTCAGGATCGCCTTTGCTCATCAGATAGCAAAGCCAGGGACTAGAAAACCCTGGGTGTGATTCCAGACCTACACTGTCACCTAGGGAAGATCACTCTGTGCAGTACTTCTAATTACTAGCTTTTAAATATAAGAAGAGCCTATAAATCAATTTATTTGAGCACTACTGCTCACAACTGGAATTATTTTACTCTTTCTCTGATCAGTCCACCTCAAAAAAATGCACAGGAATGATGTTTCTTTCAGCTTCACAGATGCATTTGAGAGGATGATATTTAAGCAACATACCAGCATGAATGGAAAAGATAGTGCAATATTCCCCTAGCTTTCTTGCAGTAGTTTTCCTCCACCAGCTCAGCTCAACGGAAAGACTCCTTTGTGCTGTGAGGCTCAAGGACTTTCCTTGTTCAGCCAGCCTTTAACACTGGCCTTGATCTTGTTTTTCCACTAGCATCCTGTATCTGTTCAGCTGTACTTAGAAGAAAATTACTCTGATTTTGGTGGATATTTTGTGTCCTCCTTTGTCATGCCAGCATCAAAGCTTGTTCACAAATACTTGGTTGCACTCCATGTGCAAAAGGCTGATTTGATATTTGAAGCAGATTTCTGATTAAATCAGCTAGGGGCATGCAAGGCATCCACATATGTACATCTCTCTACACCATGTTTCGCCTCAAACATTGCACATAGTTGAAATTATTTAATGCTATGTGAAAAAATCAGCAGAAGACAAAAGAGTAAAACAAGGCATGGAGACTTCAACCACTACATCAAACATTGCCTTAGCATAGGTGAGTACCAGAAACATGTCATTCATGATTTGCTGAATAGAAGGAAATGTCTGTGGCTAGGTTTAGGGTATTTTGTGACATTACAGATTGGAACTTGATGTCCTGTTGTCTTTGGGTGACTCATGTAGGCAGTTGCTCTCTCATTCTTTCCCTTTCTCTGTCTCAGTTTCTTAAAATGGCTATAATAACACTTCCTTGCCTGCTTCCTGCTTTGTTACCAGAGACACAGACCCTCAAAATACGCCAACAGAAAGACTGATAGCCTTTAAAAGAAAAGTAAGTCAGGCAGGTTCTCTGTATTCAGGTCATGGAACCGCAACAGAAACATCAGAAAAAGGACTTTTTGGTGCTAGGCTGAGAAAAAAGTCCTAGTGGATGTGACAGGATGAAGCCACAGGGATATAAAAAAAGAATAAACTCAAGTGAAAGACATGGTACAACAAAGATTTAGATTGCAATGAGTAAGTCTTAGGAGTAAGGATACAGGAAGGATACTGTAGAGATGTTAGCTGAGTAAGTGCATGAAGAACGAGAATGTTCTCAGATAATATGGAAGAATGGCAAAGTGCTTAGAGATTTCAGAGTGTCTCACCCCCTCTGAAATTAATGCAACTTGGCTATCTGAATACCTCCAAAACTCTGGGTCATCATGTCTATGGTTATGCATCCCCCTGCTCACTGAACCAGGCAGTTTATCAATGTTGTACTGTTGCTGTAACAACTGCTTTTAGGAAAAAAAAAAAAAAGTCAGCTCTCTGTCATTCCATCTGAACATCATCCCCAAAGTCTTTTCTCTGCTATGAACATGGAGTCTGCATGCACGTGGCCTGGACTTTGTTACACATAGCTACCCACCAGTGATGCTGTGAAACCAAATAGTGAGCTCAGTGCAGTTCCCACTGGGCAGGTGTCCACATCTGAAAATGCACCATTAGGACAGAATGACCTTAAGGAAAGCTAGAAAGTGACCTGACAAAGGAATTTTCTTCTTCTCTTTTTAATTTTTTTTTTTTTTTGTCTTTTTGCTTCCTTATTAGTAGTGAAAACAGGCTTAAAATTTTCACCTCATAAGCTCACAGCAAGATCAAATCTGATCTTCCTTTATTTTTCCCACATTTTGCGTAACTTTAAGTTGTTCAATTTCCGTCAGAAGTGCAAAGACATTAGTTCTTTAGTAGTATTTTCTCCATTTGGTTGAAAACAACATTTACAAATTCCTGTCAAGACTGCTCTCAGTCTTCTCCTGGGTGACCAAAGCAACTCTTTGGGGAGAAGGATATTCCCTCAGTTGATTGCTGGGAAGCATTCTGCATAGCCTCCTGAAACAGGGTAAATGTTAGTTTTTACTTTACAGTAAAGCATTTTTCTTCTATCTATAATATGTATAATTCTCCGCATAACCCTGCGTATACATTTGTGGCTCTTTGCCATCCATTCCCAGTTCTGTTGACCTTTCTTTTTTTTATTTGTTTTTTTGGTTTTTTTTTTTTTTGGGGGGGTGGGTGTTGGTTCCGTTGTAGGCTTCCCTTACAGACATAATTTTCAATAAGAGGGGTACAACGATTTTCCCCAGTCATACATCTTTCACCTTCATAAGCCGTATTCATGCAGATCCACATCTTTAAAGATGTGGACACGAAAACAAGGAGCATGCCTGCCACTTGTGTATAAAAGATCATTCTTGCTTTGTGTTCATTCACCTATCATGACCAATCCAGGGGAGATACATAGCTACAAGTTCTTTCCTCTACCTCCTGTAGGTTTCTAACCTAGTGTCTGCCTGTATCCAGTATATCTGTATTTTGTAACAATGTGGCTGGGAAGTGATCTTTGATAGCAAAGAAGAATATGCAAACAACCCCTCACTCGCAGAGCCATAGAAACACTTAGGAGGATCTTGGGGGAAAAAAAAATACAAACAAAACAAAACAAAACAAGCCAACCCAAATATTGCCATTTATTTCTTTTGCAGGACATCTCTCTCTCTTTTTCTCTTTTCTTTTTCTCCTCCCTTCTTTGCTTGATCAAGCAAAACGTTGCATTGCAAGAAGATTCCTTCCTACCATGACTCTTGGAGATTTTACCGCACAAATGCAGATAGGATTTAAGTAAGGGAAAAATTCACTGTGATGAGGCTATTTGCAGGAGTGGGTTTTCTTAATCTGTTTATGGTTTACAAATGCAATCCCTGGAGAAGCTGTTCACTAAACCCATGGCCCCAGTCTAACTGTGGACTTTGCAAAGATATTGAATTACCTGTCTTTGTTCCAAGAGGGATTATTACTGAATGGCTATTTCACTTCTATATTGCAGGATTAGTTTCTAAATTTGCCAATTAGTGCTTGCCAATTAGTGCTGTCATATAGTCCACAAATCCTGAAAACTTAGTTGCTCAGTCGGAAAATGAATGTCTCAGTATTTTGCAAAGACGTCTTCCCACATCTTCCATCCCTTCTACGTTCTCTGGGTGGTTGTTTACATTTTAGCTCTGTAAAAGGTCAAAATCTGGGCTGGATTGATTTATTTACTGAAAGAATAAGAACAGCAACAGCAAATGATTCTTCCTGGTGAGAGCATAAACTAATACCCTGGAGGTCAAGTTTGAAACAGATTTACTAGAAGACAGTGTGAACAGCCATGTTGTTGTGCCAGCCCAGTCCATGCATTATCACACACACACATCAACCGCTGTACAGAGCCGCCTCTGATCCAAGCCCATGCAACTCTGTGAACTCATCTTGTCGCAGCTTAGAACCATGGGAAAAATTTTCCATCAGAGTTTATGAAAGAGGTCATCTCCTCAGTTGACCCCATTCCCAAGAAGGATTGCTTTTTTCCTGTGTGCAGCTGGGAAGGAGAGGCTGGGCAGGCACCAAGTTAAACTAGTAGGAGGCAGGTTCAAATCCAAAAAAAAGGTGTCTTCTCTCATAACAGGTAACTTAGCTGTGGAACTTCTTGCCTCAGGACACCAAATTCAACAAGTGATTGGAGCAGTTCATGAGGGAGAAATATGTGTAAAGCTTTTACATACAAAGTCATCCATGTGACTGGAAACTGAGAGCAACCAGAGGAAAGACAGGATTGCCTTCTGCCCGTGCTCTTCTCATGGCACCCACTGTTGTCTAGTGTCACAGGGGAACTTCTATGGATGGGGATGGTTGTTTGGCCTTAGCAGCAATAGCTGTTCTTGTCATCACAGCAGCAATCCCAGTCCTCCAAGGTGCAAATCCGCCAGTCAGGTTATACCCAGTAGGTAAAGACCAAGGTTGAAATGATTGTAGCAATAACATCCTTATAGCAGTCCAGCTGCATTTTAATGGTCCAGTAGGAAAGATCCTTGTCTGGCATAGACCTTTGTCCTCAGGAGTGTGGACTTCTGTTCAAAAGGATGATTAAATGCATCAAAGCATTACAAGCATGCATGTCTCACAGATGGTTTTCAGTGCACCCTATCCACCACCAACTTTCTTTTCTTCGGATGGCTCTTCCTGAAACAACCACTGCAAAGGCATAAAATGAGGAGCATCCTAGGTTGGAAGCATAAAAAAGAATTAAACAGAACAGTTCTTTTTTTTCATGTTTTGCCAGAGCCACACTGGTGTTCAAGCCTTTTCCCCCCAGCTACCCAATCTTCTACATCCTCTTCCCTAAACACTGCAAGGGACACTGTCCACGGAACCAGACACAGCATTAACCATACACCACCTTTGTTACTGGTTTATTCAAGAGGGATATGGAATTATTACTAGAAAAGAATCCAAACCTGCAGAGCTGGAAACAAGGTTTTACTCCAAAGCTGAAATATCCCCAGTGGGCCAGGAAGTTTCAGTTTAGCAATCTGGTTCAGCCCCCTTACTAAAACAAGCCTGAACCTGAGAAATTCTAATCTTGATTGAAATCTAAAGGTGACCTTTATTTTTACTTTTTTTTCCAAAGGAGGCTGAATTTGAGTGCCCTGGCTCTGAATCACCCTGCAGCTTCCTTGCCCTGACAGGCGGTTTGTCCTTTCCAAGATGGGCTGGACACTTCCTTTCCAAGGGAGGGATCCAGAGAGCTGGGTCACCATGTTTATCGTGAGGCAGAGCCATGTTGCTCATCATGCTGGGTATGGACGGAATGTCTCAGTGAGAAGGAAACCAAGGCGCCAGATCTGATACTAAAGTGGGGAGGAGCTTCCCTACTAGGCGAAAAAAAAAAAAAAAGGGAAAAAAATGAAATAAAAAAAAGGGATCATTAATATTTTTAAAATGTACTTGGCAGGTATTTCTCTTCATCCCCTCCACTGTTATTGCTAATCTGCGTGTGTGGATAAGTTGCTTTTGCTCCCTTGGGCCTGGTGTCTTTTTGCTGAATTCTGCGCTGAAGCTTGAATTAGAGATGGGCCCAAGCCCAGCCCCACCACCCCCAAGCTCTGGATACAGATTCTGCTCTTGTGGCTTAGGCCCCATCTCTCTATAATCCTGGGCTAGTGATTTCACCATCTACTGTCATCACGCCCATGCCTGGAGCTCCCTCCCTCGTTCAGCCTGCCAGACACAAATACTCCTTCTCCTTTTCACAGCCCTCTGGCCATAAAGCCCACACAGGCAAAGGATTGACAGTAAAATCATAAAATCATTGTCACCTACACCCTGACCCCGTGTTCAAGCTGGAAGGGGTGGTGGGCTGCATTGCACTGGACCAACAAATTGAACCAGCATTTCTGGAGGTGGGAAGATCACGCCGCCTCTCCGTGGTACAGAGTTGCCCCTTGCCGACCTCCCTGCCTGCCTGCAGCTACAATAAGGAGCAGGATTAGGACATGGAGAGTGTGATCAGGGCTTCAATGTGGCCCAGGATCTCAGATTACTTTAGCGTCGCCTGGTGGATATTGCTAGCTAGTATAATTTAAAGGTAAAGTTCAGGCAGGAAAAAAAGAGACCAGTGATAGGACAAAAGGTTACACTGCTGTCTCTTGAAACATTTGACACGTTTCCCAAGTACAGTGAAGACCAGGTTTAAATGCAAAATCTGTGCTGTCCTTCTGTTCCAGAATCATGTTTTTTATGATATGTCCCTGTATATGACCATCTAAGAAAACATACGCCACATCACAACTGCTCTTTGGAGCTTAGAAAATAGACCCCAGATGAAAATGAGACCTTTTATAATAATCACAGAATCACAGAATGTTAGGGGTTGGAAGGGACCTCGAAAGATCTAGTCCAACCCCCCTGCCAGAGCAGGACCACCTAGAGTAGGTCACACAGGAGTGCCTCCAGGTGGATTTTGAATGTCTCCAGAGAAGGAGACTCCACAACCTCTCTGGGCAGCCTGTTCCAGTGCTCTGTCAACCTCACAGTGAAAAAGATTTTCCTTTTCCTATGACAGAGGCAGTCACATCACAGAAAACTATCATAACAGTATAATTTTCTTACACTACTGCTGGGGGAACTAAAAGGTCTTGATTGATGTTTTATAGGTGAGGAAATTGAGGCAGAGTAAAGGACTGACTCTTTAGCTCCTCACAGCTTGTACAGGCATGTGTAGAAGCTGAACAGCAGGTGATGAGAGCCATTCAACGTATTTCACCTCATTCCAAAGTGGCCAGAGGATGATGGGCTCATTTTTATATTGGCAAGGCATCACAGGGCTGGGGAAGTCCATGGAGACAATGGCTGGCTGACCACCCTGTGAAGAACATCTTAGCCTGGCATCAGGGCCAGGGGTGGAAGAGCCTTACATAAGTGAGTCCCACATATGTCTCTTCCCAGAGGATGGACTTGAGCTGTGAAGCAGCTTTCATCCTTCTAATCGTGGCCATTTTATTCCTTGTTGATCTAACTCTGCCCATTACTGTCTCTCCCTTGGAAAGGTCTGTTTCCTGCTCAGCCTTCAGTCTGGAGTCCTGCAATGTCTTTTTGGCAAGGAGCTCCACAGATGTCCAAAGAGAATGAAAAGGGTTCTGCTGTTTTATGTCACTGCCTGGTCTGACTTTTGTCTGCACTCTGTGCAACCTGTCTTTACAGGGGTCCCTGGTCCTGTCAGGACCAAATCTCCAACGCTCAGTGCACCAAATCCTGGCAAAGGGTTGTTTCTTACCAGCAAAGGATGAGCTGGGTAATGCCCTGGGGAACTGGGCCTCACCGAGTTGTATTTACAGACATAGGCAGGGAGCTTGACTGCAACATCACGGTGCCTTATTCTATTACAGTTAACTAGCAATGTGCTGACAACAGTCAAGCAAGAGATGCCCACAGAAAGGTCCCCTCTTTGCTCAGGGTAATCACCATGCAACAGGGCTGTGTATAAAACATGCGGGGAGAGGAGGTGTTGAGAACCAGAGAACTGCTCTAAAAAAAGCTCTGTAAATAACATTGAGCATATTAATCAGGAAGTAAAATTTTTAAAGGGATGTACAGAGAGTGCTTACCCTAATTCCACCTTTGCAATTTTGCTCCAAGGAACATACATGCTTCTATACATATGTATTTACTTGTGCATGATAATTATTTGCTTATTTATATAGCTAGATGGACAGGTATCCTGCTGTGCCTGTTGGTAACAATTCAACGGCCTACCAGCATCAAATGTCTTTCTAAATCTGCTCTTTCAATTGAAGAGGTTTTGGAGAATGCCTTGCCTGATGCATGCATGTTTGCATTTGTTTCTCATGTCTTTCTAAAATGGAATTCCATTCATTTCTGTCTTTGTTAAGGAGGGGGTACAAAGAGAGAAAAAGGTATAAAAGAAAAATAAGTGTAGAAACCCATTCAAAAATAGCACTTCAGTCTTTGACTTGTCCTTAGAGCTGCATGTGTATTTTAGAAAGGGAAAGAAATAATTGCTGAGGCTTTGAAAAAGGTCAATAATAAAAAAAAAATAAATCGTGTAGATCCCATCAGCTGGTAGTTTCTGCCTCCTCCATGAAAAGGAAAAGAGGAAGGAGGAGGGATTGCAAATGCACTCGTAAACTGTGGGACGAATAACAACAACAATCATGTCCAGCTCTTACACAGTGCATTGTGTCAGCAGATCTCACAATAGACTTGCAAAGAAGATTCCAAAATAATTACCTTTGTTTTCCAGAGGAGGAAACATCTTGGCACAATATCACTGGTCTGGTGGCAGAGACAGGAATAAAATTACAATTTTTGAAGGCTGAAAGCACATCTGAGCCAGGAGGGCACAGTGTCATATTTGCCATTTCTAACCCTGGGTGCTTATAGGAAAATTACTGAAAATGAGTCAAGATTAGTGGAAAAAAAGCATCCTTTGTTGTTATAAGCATTTTAACAGTTTGTGGGTAAAGGATGAGAAGTCGATAAGACAACAGCAGGGGCATAACTATCGCAGAAAAGCAATGCGACTGCCCCTTCTTTCTATTATCCCTTCTCCAAAAATACACTATGCCAGCTCTTTCTGTGACAGCTATAACGTAAACCTGTAAAACATTTTTTCCTTATATTTTAAAATCAAGTACCTGTCAGGCTAGGCTCTGTGCAAACGAACACCAAACAGGACAGTCCCTGATCCAGAATTTCAATGTCTGCAGAAAGCATGTCAGTATGAAGAAGCAACACAATGAAGGGTAAGCAGAACAATTTATACTTAGTACCCAGTCCTACAGAGGAATGTTTTGCAGCCATAAGGTGATCTAGATTTTCAGAAGAAAGTTTAGAGGAGCTGGTGAGTTCATGAATGTGGCTCCATGTTTAGAACAGGCATCAGAAAAGAGAAGAGGCTAAAGAGAAAAGGAGGCAGAAAAGAACTCAAGCTGCCATGAAACAGCAGAATGAAGACTCCCATCCATGTATTGATGACGTGTAAAGACCTGCTAAACTTTTGTAGTCTTGAGGTGTCCAGGGAATGCATCGCTGTTAGGAAGAAGAGTGAAAGATAGATTCCCCCAGCAATTTCAATCTTTTCCCTCTTTTGAGGAGACTACCCAGGTTGCCAGGGCAGTGCTGCTCCCATCTGGACACAAAGTTGGCCTTGGTTCAGTTATAACCCATCTACATTACTCTACAACATTTCTGGCAAATCAGTGCTTGATTCAAATTAAAGCAGAGGTGAAAAATGACCTTAGCCACACATGTAAAAAATGCAGTTGTAGATTGCTATATCAACGAATTATTAACCACTAATCTGTTTGGGTGACAACAATCCTGGCTGTGGTTAAAACAGCTCTCCATTGCCAGATGAGCTGCTTCTCTGTTGTTAAGTTACTAATGAAACTGAATGATCACAGATTTCAATTCTACAAATACAGTTTTGACGAATGCAAAGTAATGCACATGGCGTGGAGAGAGAATCACTATCCAGATGAGCTATAATTTAGCTGTTTCTATTCACAAAGAGATCTTGGAGCCATGATGGTTGGTTGTCTAAAAATGTCAGCTCAGTCCCTGCTGTCAGTCACAGAGACCCACAGAACATCAGGAAAGCAACTGAGACAGAACCAGAGAATACAGTTTCACCATGGTATAGACCGAGGGTGTGTGAGTGGAGTTCTGGTCCCACTCCACTAAAAAAAGATTATAAAGCTGTAAAAGACACGGTACTACAGTTTTGCCAGGAGGCTTTGAACAGGCTAGAGAGCTTCTGCTTAGAAAAGAGGTGGCTGAGGGGAATATGATAGAACCCTGTAGAATTATGAACGATGCAAAGCAAGTGAATAGGGAACAGTTAGTACTTACTTCTCTATTATATTAAAGTTAGCAGAACACCAGTGAAGTTATCAGGCAGTGGATTGCCCTCGAATTCACAGCTTACACAAGGGCTCAAAAGGTGATTAATCTATCAGTGATTTGTCTTGGTGGCCACTAATCACAGCAACCTGAGAAACAGCCTTTAGTCCAAGATGAGTTTAAATCACACAGAGGCCAGGGGAGGACTGCTAAGAGGAGGATCATGCTATATCTGCCCTGCCTCCTATACTTCTTTCCCAGATATCCCCTACGACCCTTTGCCAGAGGTAAGGCACTGGGCTGGGTAAGGTCTTGTGATTTAATTTTATATGACTGTTGCTCTGCGTTGTGTTAAATGTATGCTGTCGGTTGCAGGTGGCACCTTGGCAAGAGCTCAAGGCCTGTGCCAAAGTTATGTCAGTGCAAAAATATTAATGCACATGACCCACATTATTTGCTGTCTCTCCAGGAAGAGAAGACAGTAGGGTTTTTTTGAGTTCATCAGCAAAGGGTGCTTACAATCAGTTAACTTTATCTTTTTGTCAGAAAGCACAATTGTTGATGGCATTTCAGAAACCTCTTGGCAGGAGTTATACTTGGTATCCAAGTGGAAGATTGCTTTAGAAGAAGGGATCATATAATTAACATGGCAGTCACTCAGCAGTGCCCGTGGTATGGAAATGCTTTCAATTTCAACTCCCTTTTGCTTGCAGCTTACTGTAATATTAGCTTCTGGCTTGATGTTTCCTATCCATCATCTATTCTGGAAGGCAGCAACTAGTGAAAAATGTGTAGATAGACCATTTTTTCAGGTTCAAATCTGGCAATGAAATGGAAGTAAATTTATCCTGATTTTAAACACTTAATTTATTGTTTCTATTTCTAACCTGTGCAATGTTCTCTAAACATAGAGACAGAGTGAATTTAGTGTGGCTGCATCTTTATTATTTGTGCTTAACTTTGGGTGTGAAATGACCATTCAAAATCAGGTTCCATTGCTTGCTCTGACCAGTTTTTTTAAATTGTCTTTGAACTAATACAGCTGTACTTAAAGAATGAATAATGATCTAGTGTAGTAGAATTGTGTTTCCAGTCACATTATAAAGAGGCTTTGGGGACATGTGTGTCTGTTTAAGATTGCACTTTCTGGAGAGGAGAAAGTTTTAAGGATCTTTTGGGTCCCTACTTTTGCAGATGAAGGTGATCAGCACTGCACTATTGGAACTGTAAAGCAGCACTTGTTTATGATCTAGCCCATAGCATCTGGAAATCTGTGCAAAGATTCTCCTTGCCTGCATGAGATTTTGAACTAAGTCCTTTTGCTCATTTGTATTAGTTCAAGGAACTCAGTCTCCAGAAATACCACCTAGACAGAGGTGAAGAAAGGAACTCGTTAGCCTCAAGTAAACGGAGCAAGATGAATAGTTGTTTCAAGGCAAAGATCCAGAAAAGAATCTTTGTTTCTTCTTATCTGTTTAAATACCTACAAAATTAAAAACAAATTATTAGAATTCCAGCAATCAAGAATGTGATATTGCTGGAGATGCTTCCCTGCTGTTGATGTAATTATCAAGGTCGGTGTAAGCATTTGGCTTTGGAAGGGTCACGTATTCGTAAAGGGGACAGGTGTGCCATGAGTTTTCCCTGACTGAATATGCTTAGTTTTTCTCATGTGTTTTTCCTAAACCTACTGCTTTTTGTTGCAAATGCAAACAGCAAAGCAAATGGGAGATGAAATGCACCATGGTTCATATTACCAGAGGAACCTTTGGTTTGGGATTTGGACTTCAGAGCTGATGACCTCGTAAAGGTGACATTACATTAAATGTGGTTCAAAATCATATTGAGAGCAAAAAGGAGAAATGCACATGTCTCAGACTTTCCAGTTTCAAGTTTTGGAACCTCTCCCCTCCTTCTCCTTTCCTGGACTTTCCCCTAATGGAGCAGCTGAACTAGTAATCTGAGAATGACAAGACCAATTCTGCTAAATCTGAATGTGACCCAGGAACCTTCTGTCCAGCAAGAAAAGATCAGCCAAGAATAATCAATCTTTTGCTCTCTCTGGCCAAGGGAAGCCTCTGTGATAGATGATGAGGAAATAGCACATGCTGTGTACTGGTTATAGGGCAGAAGCCCTCTGGGCATCTTCTCTTAAACCCGTGTGGTCTTTACACCAAATGGCTCCATGCCATTACCTTAATGCCAGGCAGTCGTGTCTGGGTTCCAGGCTGTCCTCTGAGCAATGTGTCTCATGATTCTGTACAAGGTATGTCATTCTTTGGTGTGTTTCCTGGTAGTTTAGCACCTGTTACTCTCTTATCAGTTATGCTTGAATGCTACACATCAGCTAGTATATTGTTTCTAAATTCAGTCCTCCCTTCTCCGTGCTGTTTCTCCTCCACCTTTTGGAACAGTTCACCTCATGAAAGCAAGGGTTGCACGTCTTAGTGTGTGGATTATGCAATGGGATGCATTACCTCCTAGATGAGTCATTCAAATCCAGCCTAGCTTATTAATAAATGCAATCAGATAAGGTTTTTGCAGTGGCTTCGCAAGTGGGGCCTCCTTCGCTGACACTATCAGTGAGATCAAAGAATGAACAATGCCATTTAGAATGAACTCCCTGGTAGACTCTCCAGGCTGGCGCAGAAGTACATTTGTAAGTGACTGTGCATGTGTTTCAGTAGGTCCTGTTGCTGTTCCATCTACGAGGACAAACAGAGGTCTCTAGGCCCTATATCAGCATGAATGCAGATATTAAGACAGATAAAAAGCTACCAATCTTTCCATCTCCCTACAGGGAGAACTTCTTGATGAAGGTTCTGCCAGAAATTACTGGCTACAACCTATCTAATTTATGTTTGTGAAAGGATTGTTAAAGGAAAGTGGCTTACTAGACCAAGTTCATTTGGAGTGTAACTATTGACAGCACACCAGGGAAGGAATTTGGCCCATTTTTGCTCTATAGCTTCAGCAGATAAGAAGGGACGATTTATGCTGGGGGTACTGTGAATGTCACCTCCAACGATCTCCTGGAGCACAATCCAGTGACAAATAAACTGACTAATTAAGGGAAACCAGAGGGCAGCAATGGAAAAGAAACATTTGAGTAGAGTTTGAATCACATCTTCAGAACATCCCCTTCCCTTGCAGGAAATCCCTCCTGTTAACATTTCTCTCTCATGGAGATTTCATTCTGTGAACATTTGTCTCTCATGGAGTCAAAGTTTGCAGAAGACTGGCATCCTGTTGGTCCTAGCAGAAGCTTCCCTTTCTAAAAAGGAGTTTGGGTTGGTCAGTTCTTGTTGAAAAGGCTTTGCTATAGAAGAATGTTTCTGTCTCCCAAGGCAAATGCTATTCTGTTTGTGGGTCACTGTGGAGCATTTCCAGCTACACAGGAACAGGCAATAGTACAACTCCTGAAGCCAAATCCCTAAATAACCTCCCCTAGCTTTTTTCACGATATTTCGCTGGCAACAAGTCTCACCGCTAACAGATTAACTTCATCATGCTTAAAGGTCCTTTCCAAAGCTCTTTGGTTGCTCTTTCAGCCCTTTGGAGTATGGCACAACACCTGCTTCATTTTGCACTTCTCCCGATGCAGTGTTGGAGAACCCTAGCTGACCCCCTCTTGGCCTAATCATCTGCAGGCTATCTTCCACTAAAGGCAGGATTGTCCCCAGTAACAGCTGTTCCAGTAATGTCTGGGGAAGATGAACCCTAGTTTAGTGCAAGAAGTGTCTCAAGACCCTTTCTAACACCCTTATCTATAGCACAGTGGTCTGTGATCCCTAGTATACGCATATACAAAACATTATTTAATCCGTCTCTTACTCCAAACTTCCACTGACCCCGTGAAGGCTTTTGGTCCCCATGAAGAGTTCTTTTTGCCCTGGGAGTAGCTGCTCTGAAGGAAATTAATTCTGTTTGACAAATCCAGTCTGATGCAGCAGATCTTACTCGCTGATCTAGATACAGCTTCTCAGGGTTCACAGGCTGTACTCCAGGCCTTTTCCCTCAACCAGTCCCATACTTTTGGGCACTGGCTTCTTTGAGCCTATTCTTATGGCATCTCTCCCAGATCTGCCCTCCAGGTCAGACAACCACCCTGACGCCAACCAAATGGCCTGAAATCCCTCCAGTCTGGATTCCTGTCTGGAGCTACACTCTTCAACTAGATCAGTCTTTAAGGACATTCACCATGCCTGGCCCAGCTGCCTCCGCATTTCCCAGCTGCTCTTTTGGCAACAATGTTGGACAAATAAGCCCACCCCAGAATCCTCTTTAGAAAAGGCTTGAGATCATGTGCCCCAGGGGCAGATAGGATTTGCGGTCTGTGTGAGCTCACACTACACTTCTACAGTCATAGGCTATCTATCAGAAAGAGGATGGATATCTAGACAAGGATTAGAGGAGAGCACCAGAACTCAACCCACTCCTTGGCTTAGTCTCCCCAAAGAAAGCGTTGATGCAACTTTACTTCTTCCAATGATATCTTGTGGTCTTCCTCCATTTTGTGTCTGCTCTTTGCCAGCTGGGAAGGCACCATGCTAACACACAAACAATCCACTGTGACTCTGATGGGGTGGTGTAAGAGGGACTGGGTAAACCCGTCCTTCCTGTGCCATTCTGGACAGTCGTACGGCAGGAGGTATATATGCCAAAACTGAAGGAAAAAACTGTATATGATTCTCTGTAAGGTTTACATTTACACAGCTGAATTTTCAATGGAATATGAGCTTCAAATCCCCTCTTTTCCCTCTCTCTCTGCAAACATTATTTCTTCTACTTTTCCTTCTATATTTTTTCTGTTCTTCCTGTATGTCTTCTTTAACATCCTAAAGCAAGTAGGTTTAGGTTTAAAGTGAGGGTGTGGACATAGCTGGTGCCTTTGATCCTCTACCCACCCTTTCCTTTCCCCTCCTCAGAAATCAAAGCTGGAGAGTATCAAATGAAAAATTGCACAGCACAGGCCCTGATCTGTCAGGATTTGGGTTCCGATCAAACTTGTCCAATGCCATAGATGCAGCTGGAGATTGCTGGTGGTTTCAGCCACTTCTTCTCTTCACCTCTGAGATCACTAGGTCAAAGCTGTTTAGAGGATACAGGTCAGCTCTGAAACATTCCTGCCTAGCAATCATTTTAAAAAATATTTATCCAAGTAATTAAAAAAAATGGAGAAAAACAACAGAGGGGAATGTAAAAACTCTTGTTGAACTGCGCTGTACACCCTATCTATTTTACTTTTGCTAAGATAGGTATTTTGCACCCAGTTCACCCAAACAGTAGACCGCAAGAGTCTGCTGTTTCAATTGAGTTAACATTTGTTAGTACAATAAAAGCCAATGTGAAACTGGAAGTCTTTGGAGAACAGTTTTGATGCCAGTGGAAGATAAAACTTAAAGGGCATCCATGTCAATACTTAAACAGACAGGAGAAACGAGAGACAGGAGGAAGGCTTTATTCATACCAGACTCTATCCTGCAAGAAAATTAGGTCAGTCCCTTGGTCATCACAAATTTTCTATAACTGCCTGTGTTATTAAAGGCCTTTAAGTTAGAGGACCATTCCTGAAGTCTTCTGGCATCATCCTGTCCAAAATTTCACAGAGAGAGTTCCCAAAGCATGCATGTTTCTTGCATACACATGTAAATGTACAGCTGCACACACAGGCTCTTCATCTACAGAGCACTAAATGGAGGTCTTTTTTCTTGGCGTGGGGTGAGGGGAAGCAATTCCTCAAGGGGATCTCAGGCCCTTGAGGCCTGAGAAGATTTGTAACCTGGGCTCCCAGGTGGAGTTGAATTTGGAAAAGGCCCCTGCACCAGAGCAAGAAAGCCAGCATCCACACTGGAGCTCCCCTCCGAGGGTGTGTTCAAAGCCCTGCACCAGCCCAGCAGTCTCTCTCCTCTCACTTCTGCTCTATTTTCATTCATTATTTCAGGTGTGCAAATTAAACCACAAGAGGAGGGAGAGGGGTCCCTGCCAGTAGGGAAATTAATTAGGATTTGGGAGATAATGCTTCAAATCACAGCTTTCTTTGGTGATCTTCCTCGCAACCTCAGGCAAAACACTTTGGACTCCATCCAGGCTCTACACCACAGTGACTACGGCAGGCTTAGGTAGCTGCAAATGGTGTATGCATTGAACAGAGCAGTGGACAGGGGAGCCCAAGACTGCTAGACAAGGTCACTGGACACAGACAGGTGTGGAGCTTCAGGTAAAAAGCTATGAGGTGGCTTAGACCCAGCCCCCTCCTCTCCGTTATTGCTTATTGAACAGTCAGTAACTGAGACACACCACACTTAGATGATCACACTTGCATCCCAGATGCAGGTGTGAGTCTGAAATATGGCAAGTCTCAGTTGCTTTGCCTGCCCCAGGCCATGCAGTCGGCACTTAATAGACAAACAAAAACTTGTGGGGGTGTGATTAAAGGAACTGCTGGCATGCATTTGGGAAGTGCGACTGCATGGCAACAAGTACAGGGGAGGAGGCTTGAAGATCATATGAAGTGAGTTCTGGATAAAGTTCACTCTCCCTCTATAGCTCTCAGGTGCCCCATGCTAGCCCCACTTGCTGCAACAGTAAAGGTAAATGTACACACAATATACATGCCCGTAGATAGCTATAAGCTAGTCCTTCTGGCAGAGCTTGTTTCGGAACTAGCTATTCTGAATTTCTACCACTGTGGCCATTATGATGATATTCTCATTTCCTGAAATGAAAAGTCAAACTGTTGGAAAGGAAATTATGAGAAACTATTTTATTTTGTTCTGTCCTGGATCTTATGCATTTTCACTGCCATTGTTTCTGAGCCCCTGCCAGTAGGGCAGAAAACAACGTAGCTGCCATCTGCCTGGTGTTGTTTGTGCTTTATCCTTTTCCCTAGGGGAGATGAATATCAAGTGGAAAGCTTAGTCTGGGTTGGTTTGTTTTGCTCTGGGTGTTTTGCAGGTGTGGGGATGGAGGAGTACATTGGCTGTTTGGATGGAGACTGTCACAACTAGCCATCACGATGGAAGGGTGGATAGGCAGAGCTCAGACAATTTAATCAAAGAGAGTTGCTAATGCAATCTATCCCTCGGTAGGGCTATATGTCTCATTTGATGTCCTGGCTGTAAGTGATACCTTAAGCTATCTACAAAACATGTAATGCCTACTTGTGTTGCAGAAGACTGAAGCAGGGAAAGGAAAACCAGCCCTAGTTTCGTGTGGCCTTTTACCCTCCACCTTAACAGGCCTTGCTGGTACTGCAATATCACTGAGAAATGACCCTGAGCAGATGATGCATTTTGGCTTTTCAGAAATTGTTTCCTGAGATTCTACTCCAAAAATCATTGCGGCTGACTTAGCTATAAACATTGTTTCACGGAGACAGATGTGCCTACTTGGGTTCTGCAAGAGTCTCATTTAGCATCTTTGTTAATCTCTGGAAATGGAAATAATCAGGCACTTGATGAAATTTACAAACAACAATAATTTGGGAGGAGTCACAAAAACAACCATGGCAGAAAAGTAGAAGAAAGGCAATTTGGTGAGTATAATTTGGAAGTAAATGGCATAAAGGAAGGATATAGTCTAGTTCTATTCATTGGTGCCCATAAGAAAAGAAAACACCACAAGGCACTAATGGGAAAGTAAGATTTATAAGGCAGATAAAAAAAAGAGCCAAGAGTTTATGGCAAATGTGGGTTTATGTCATGAACTAGCACCAAGACAGGTCAATTGGAATTCTGCAAAGTGACCAAGTCACTGAGCCACAAAATCTAGAAAGATCAAAACCCAGATCAATGAATTTGATTCTTGAAAGCAAGACGATGACAAGATCATGAAATTGAAAGAAAACATTTTTAAATTACGAAATAACTGGAATGTATGATATATGTGGAAAGGATGAAAATCTGAAGATGCAAAAAAAACCATGGAAAAAATAGAAAAACAGGTATTGAGTAGGTAGGGAGGGGAGGTAAAACATCCAGATTGCAGAAAATAGGAAGGAATTTGCTATGAATATGTAAGAAAACATAAACAGAGGATAAATTTGGAGCCAGTTTTTTCCTGACGGTGAGATCAGTGGCACTATCATAGAGTCTTCTATGAGGGCACTGGAAAACCCAGCATTCAGGGCTGTCAGATCCCATCCTGAGACAATGCATAGATAGTATCTATGTGCCAAACAGTCCTCTGAAGGCAGGGAAGCTGCCAGGCACCCAATACTAGTTTTCTAACTTCTGTGACTTTGTATTTGCATGGATCAGCCCCCATCTGTGTCTTCGAACAACTTGGAGGAGGAGATATTTCCCCCTCAAATGTATTCTATAGTAAAGATGGGTCATATCTTGGTAGGGACAAGTTGGTATTCATAAACAGTCACCTAACTAACCTGTGATGGATCCAGGCCTATTGGCCTTACCTAAAAATGGCTTGTCCACACTTCTAATCTTTTTGGCCACACCTTCGTCATAGCTCACTACACCTTCTGGTATGGCTAATCATAGATTAGACTAAAAGTTTTCATTAAAGTTTCAATTCACACATTTGTACGATTTACGGCTAGAGGAGACCATGATAATTATCTGTCTGTTGTGCAGCACAACAGTGCCCAAATAATTTCTCCCATTAACTTAAGCCTATATTCCCAGTTTGAACCAACTCATATTTGTATGTATTAAGTGATGACACAGTAGATGCAACTTTGTTAAGTGCCTGAAAATGATACTAGGTAGATAGTGTTCAGAATTGTCAGAATCAAGGCATTTATATTTTCCCGAACTCTTCTGTATAAACACTGGGCTTTATGTTGTCTTTCTGTCAAGGATGTACAATAAACTCGAATTTGGCTTGAGAGCTATTAGATAAATAGCAAGTCATTTCCTCCTGAATGTTTCTATTTCTTGATTATGTGTGTGTCATTGTGAGTATGTGAGCACACATTTTATTTTGTTGGGGCTTTTTATGCTTTAAACTTCCAGAGCTCTTCCCCCCTCCCCTTTTTCCTTTTGGATGTAGGCTCAACATTTCAGTTTCTTGTTTTATAAGGCAATGCATCATCTCTTCTCATTGCCATTAATTAGCCAGTGTAATATTTTCCACGTGAAGTCACAGGACTTGAAATGAACATATTTCGGCATCAATTAGGTCTCTGCTCATGTGAGGGCCCAGCTGCACTTTAAATACTATTTATATAATGGTAATGAGCCAGTCATCACCACTGCTGGCTTCCAGCAGGTTTTGTACAGTGTCTACTTGAATATGATTAGAAGTGTGCGGATTCTCCACACACACATTTTTTTTTCTTTCCCAGAAACTATGCTGAATAAAACTGACTGGTTTTTAAAGTCATAAAATGGGCTGGCAGCAGAAAATCAGATTATATTCTTGGTGTCTGTTACATTTTCTTCTGTTTTCCTTGGAAAATGCACCCATCAAAGGCAGGAGTTTCTTCTTTTAATATTCTTCAATCTTTCCCCACCCATGCCTTTTTTGGGGGGTAGGGGTGGTTTGTATTCGGCATCTGTCCTCTCATACTCACATTATTTTAGGGAAAAAAAACCTTAAGACATCTAAACAGCCACGATGGGTAGATGATATTATCAGAGGGGTCCAAAGGAAAAAAAAATGAGGTTGGAGAAGCTCTGGCAGTACTCAATGAGGATTAGGTAAAATCCACAGGGATAAAACAAGACCTGACCCAGATCCTGAGCTCTATACTCAGCCACAGTCATTCTGGGAGTTCAGAAAAGTTTCTTTTGAAAGAAAACTCTGTGTTGTGGTGTACACAGAAACCCTGCCTGGTGCAGTTGGAGGCAATTGTGATGATTGCTAGGTAATGACTGAACCATGTGGTCTGTGTGTGTGTCCTGCAGACTCACAGAAAAACAAAAATCCTCTGCAGATATACTACAACAGTCCTATCTCTTCCCTCCTTGCTCTCTAACAAATAGATTTGCCCTCAGCAACCCTCCCAAGCATTCCCAAGGAGGAGCAATCTTAGCAACTATTCCATCTGCCCTTTCACGGCACAGGAGAAATACCTGGTCTGCTTGCCTGTGTCGTTGTGTGTATGAGCAACTGATTAGGAGAAAGGTAAGTCGCAAACTGTGCTTTTCTTTCTTGGCATAGTGAGGTTCCCCGTCTCAGTTTTCTAACAAGGAGCTCCAGAACCTCAGTTCAGTTTCCAGGTAAGCTTTGCCTCCAAAGGCCCTTTCCTGTGAAGTGACAATGTCATGATCCTGGTGAACTGCAGCATGGAGGTAGGAAGAACAGTCAGGCTGCAACGGCTCAAGTGCCCTGGACAACTATACTGAGCAAGACAGAAATGCGCTCATGGTCTCAGCCATTCCCTCTGCTGGCTGAGTCCGAGGACTCCTACCATCCTGGCAATCTCTTGCGTGCCACTTGCTCTCAGATAAACCACAAAAACTACTTGCTCCTGTGGCAGGCAGTATCAAGTCTTTTCCTTTAGGTAAAGGACAACAGAGCCTTCATAAGAAGGAGCCTTATCATATTTTCTGATTAACGTCATCAGAAGTAGATCATCTAGCCAGAAGGTGCACAAAAAACAGGTCCTATCATCCCCTGGTGGGAGTGATGGAAAAGCAGTTGGTGTGCTATGAGGTTTTCCCTGGGAATATTACAGGATCCTAGAAAGTCTCCCCTCAAAGGCAAACTCTTGCAGGCTAGAAAAACAGAGGCTGGCACCATGTCTTCACTAAGGATATTCAGGACATGTTTTTTAGAAGCAGAATAAATCTGTAGCCCAGGTCAGGTCCGGAAGTCACTGTCAGATTTGTTGGGCTCTGAAGCAGTTGTCAGGACAGGAACAATGTAGTTCTCTGGAGCCTTTCTCAAGGAAATCTGCTATCCAGTCTCCCAGTCAGCATCTCCAGTTGTCAAGACTCAGGCACTGAGGCCAAGAGGAAATAACATTTGAATGTGGCCTCCCAACATCTTGTTGGTTATTCCCTCCAAGTGTTTCATCTGCCTGTAGTGAAAACAAATAAACAAAAAATTGCTTCCTAAATCCCAGCCATTTGCCATCAAAATCCAAGTGGAAAGGTAGGGTTTAGAGAAGATAAGGACACTTAGGTTTTGTCTTTTTTTTTTCCCTGATCTCATGCATTTTTATTTTTATTTTCATGCAGGTTCCCTAATTTCAATAAAGACTGATTTTTTAGCAAGGGAGAAGTTTAAGGCCTGAGATGTGCAAGAAACTTAAACTTTATAGAACAACAAAGGCAACTGAAAACATGGGGGCTGGAGCGGGGTGGGGGGGGGGGGGGGGGGGGTGGGCGGGGATGGAGGGGCAGAAACCTCGGCTTCTTGTGTATCAGAAATAGCTGCTGGTTGTGATTCCCACAGGGGGGAGTGAAGTCTGTGCTATTTTATCAGCTTATGTCTCCCAAACTGCAATTTCAGCTTAATCTGTTCTCAAGGCTTTAATCACCAAATTCACAACAGCACTCCTCTTCCTCATTCTCCTTGTCTCTCAGCCCGGTTCCCAGGATAAAAACCACAAAGGCCAATGTGAGATATGGAAAATGGAACAGACTCAGTGTAAATTCTTAGAAAGCATAAGAGAGGTTTAAAAAAAGCACAAGCTGTTTTATCCAGCTCTAACTGAACAGTTTTCTGGGCCGATGTTGAGCTGGTAAAACCAACCCACGTCACTGACTAAGAACAACAATGGTGACTGTCTCCATACCCCCCAAAAGAAGAAAAACAGAGGGCAGCAACAGGAAAGAGACCAATTTGGCAACCATTTTGTGGCTCTGCTCAGAGGAAAGAACTTGAAAGAAAAGCCAACATTTTGGGATAGGTTTGACCAATGTCCAAAATATGACGTGGACCAAACTCTATCAACAGCTCATCTGAACAAAACGTTATTTTTTCTGTCAGAGCTCTACAACTCTCTCACTGTCTCTCAGAGAAACACCACAATTGGGAAGGGCAGACAATTTGATTGTCTATTACCAGCTCCTAGAAGGAAGATATTTACATTAGTTTCGCTGTGATTCTGTTGCCCTTTCTTTTTCCCCCATTCTACAGTCTTTCCATCTGTAAATCGTTTTTTAAAACCCCTGAAAGTTACAAAGGTGTGTGTGATACACTAGGAGATCATACAATGCTTAAAAAAAGGTCCTAAGCAGAAAGCAAAAAAAAGGTTTTTATAGGTCCCTGTGAAAAACAGTGGAAGTGCATCCCATGGTGGTACAGGTCAATAGGATGTTAGGCCCAGCCACAGGAACAAAACATAGCGCCTAAGCTTCTCAGCTAAGGACAAAAAAGGCTAAACCAGATAGATTGAAACCAGCTGTTTCGTACATCCCGTCTCATTTGAACCTCTTTCACATTGTAGTATAATCGAAGTTGGTCTTACAAGGAAGATGGTCACATTCCTGAGAGTACGACGTGACTTGGAATTTGAAGTGGGGAACAGGAAAAGATGACACAGTTCCATTTTGCACCCAAAAGATCATGAAATGAGAAAAAATCCATAGTAATGAAGAGTATTGAAGTCCCCAAAACTAATAATTTTGTAGGTAAGGCTGCTGAAAGGAGACATGAGAGTATAAGAAAAGCGTGTCAGGAAACCGAGTGCCTCTCTCATTCTGTCAGTTCTGGTTTTTCACTAGAAAGAACAAAGGAGTCTATCTAAGTAGCTGTATTGCTTAAAAGCTTGGGAAGGAAACACCCTTCTAAAATACCCCCCGACATGGCCTTTAAGTAACAATAGCAAAATAAAATGTTCTACATGAAAAGACTTCTATTGTATAAAAATATAATTTACAGTTCTCAGTTTTCCTACTATAGGGCTGCTCTATCTATAGTTTACCATAGAGGATAATCAGATAGTTATATGATTTCACTTTATTCTATATGTAATCAAAGCCGTATTTAACCGGACAGAACATTTAAGCATGACTTGGTCAGACATTTTGGTTACCATGGGAATTACAGAGTTCATAGTTTTTAAAGTAGGGTGGAACCATTATAGACTCCAAGGATTCTTAACTTGTGACTCCAGGAAGGTTTCTTGGTTATCTTGCTTTTCTGTAATGCTAGGTGGGAAAGAGATCCTGGGTAAGCGAGGAGAATTCTCAATAACAGGCTGAGTGCAACTGGGTTGCTCTGACCTGTAGAGGTCCACAGTAAGATTGTGCGTGTGTGTGCATGCATGTGTGCACGTGTGCTTATGTGTTCATACATATAGAGGCAGTGCATGTGTGAGTATATAAACAGATATTTTATACATTTGATGCTTCAAATGGGCCAGTCCACCAATACAAAACTAATTATTAGTCAAGCCAGTAGAGATGCAGAATTTAAAGCAGTGGCAAAAATATGAATGGTAATCAGGAGCTTCTAAAAGAAATCTTATTAGATTCCCCCAAACTGAAATGATGTATCTCTAGAAAGAGGTCATGCTGGTTATAAAACCATGCTGGCTTAGCAGGGACTTTGAATGTCTCACACAGTCACTTACAGACACATATACACACAGGCACACACTAGCATGTCTGTATTACATAAAGCAAATAAAAGAATGGAGAAACTAACAGTAATTGACATAAATCAGAAGCTATGAGGAAGGGAGTAGAATGCTGCAAGGAGAAACATGCAGCAACAAGCACTATGGACAACACAGATAGCTTGTTTTTAAATAAGCAGCACCAAAGGAAAACTAACAAAGGAGCTGGTACCAGATAACATGTGGCAATTCAGGGTAGGAAAAAATGTTCAGGAAATAGCTCTGTCCTGTACGAAAGAAAAAACTGTATGAGGTCTGTACACTACATTCTAGCAAGAATGAGAAGGATACTAAATAGCAAGGGTAAAGGTTAGACATTATGATTAGATAGCATACATCCATAAGATCTGAAA